>NW_010541138.1:0-37764 GCF_000687285.1 Phaethon lepturus | reverse complement strand
TTTGCCTTTCTAATTTTGTCCCTGCAAATATAGCACCAGTTTTACTGCCTTTCCCTCTAACAATATATTTATATTTCAGGGAGTTGGTTCACTTGCTCATTCACCTTTCTGAAGCTCTGCGTGAAGCACAACTTAAACTTATACTGGTCATCCCTCCTGCAGTTGCAGCAGGGTGAGTATTCCTATTTAGATGGTAGGTTCCAGATGAGAAATACTTTCTTGTCTGATTACAATAAATTCAAAGCTTTGTTCATAACTATGGAGCTTAAATAAATAAGAAATTATTTTAATTTGATTGGTAGTCTTATCTTCATGTATGTTGCACTGAATAGTCTTAGTAACTATGTGCATTCATATATACCTCTTAACTTCTGGTGTCAAAATAACTTGCAGCGGGACCTCCTAGTGTGGTGTTAACCCAAAATTTCTGGTAAGAACTTCCAGGGGAGCAATAACAGAAATAGCAGTTGTGGAGCTTAATGACTTGTTGCCAAGGAGTGAAAAGGGTGTCTGTTATAAAGGTAGCATATAAAAGAACTTTCTGAGCCTCTGGGCACAGTTTCAGCTGTGATAGCTAATACTTACTCTTTAAGTAAGAAAAACAGGGTTACAGGAAGGACTTACAACAGGGCTGTGGGGTTTTAAAATTATTTATTTTGACTTGATAGCTGATATGTATAGAAAATGCATTTAGCAAGAGGCTAATATTTAAAATTGTTAATGATTCTGTTTATTTGCGCAATGATTTGAATCTGACAAAAGTACCAGTTAATATGATCTTCTGGCTCAACAGCAGTAAGCAGTTCTTATCTTTCAGTATTTATAGCAGAGAGATACTCACTTCCTAAGGCTATATTTGTTGAAAAAACAAAACCCGTGTAGAAAATAAGAATGTAATTTCATTATATGTGGAAGGACTTTGAATAGTCTTTAAGTCTTTACATTTTTAGGAAAAGATTCTACATTGTCTTTAATTCATATATGGTAAAACTGAAAAATCACAGTTTTACTATATGTCTAGTCTTTTTCTGGAAAGAAAATGTCACTCCAGTGTTTTGGTATTTCAGGGAGATTGTGTCTAGTCCTTCAGGGTTTTGTATGATCAAACAGTTATTACATCCATGTGAGAGTGAGCACACAGAACTGAAGACAAAGGTGGAAGGTGATTTAGAATACCAGCAGAGTGATGTGACTTCATTATTGTAATTTCAGTTGAAATGTGGGCTATGCCAATGCTATACAGCTTTATTAGCAAGAGTTTTGCCAATATCCATCTGCCATTTGGTAGCATTTGTTCACATTTGGATGCCCTTCCAGCTCAAAAGATGCATGGTATCCTTGCATCGTGAGCATAGCTATCTGTTGTGCTATGTTGTAGAAAAGTGGTTATGGTATACAATAGCGCTACAAGGGTATATAAGGAATATGTCATGCCTTTCAGAGAATTGTGGTTATAAGGTTTATCTTATCCCCCAAACTACCAGGTTCTAAATCTCTGTATTCCACTTTCCCCCTTCTTTGCTTCTCAAAGATAATCAGTGTCCCTGTAACACTGTGGGTAGGCCGAATGTTAAGGTTATGTGTATGTCATGGGCAATGACCTTTTACTGTCAGAGTGAGAAACTCCAAATCTCTATTAGTTGTTTTTAAGAGGTTTGATGGGGGCCTCTTGTCATATAGGACTGCAGAATAATGAAGCATAACCTGTTGTAGAGGATTACATACACAAAACAGTATTCATGAAGTAATTGAATATGTTGTAGTGGGTTCTGCTAACTGCAGTATAGGTGACAGATGAGACACGTGTGCTAATCCTATGTCATGCTTATTCCTTATCTCTGAATTTTACCTGATGGCTTAGGTACCTCCTCCTGGTTATGCAGGTATTTTTGGCTTCCTGGGCTTGACTTGCTTATAATGATAACTGGGGAAGACTTGTAATATTTGTATTGTCAGCAATGCAAGGTTATTTTTTTTTTCCAAGTTTCCTTTTTTCTTCAAGCTGTTCAGCAGCCTTATGCCTCCACATGAAAATTCAGTAATCTAAGTAAATCTTAAATAGAGAGCCATTATTAGGTATTTTTCAGATGAGAGCTAGTAGACAGCTAATGAAAAATATGACAATGTCTTATTTTTCTCACCTTGCGTTATAGAACAGTATGGACAGGCTCAAAGCCACTACAGTTTATGACAGTTTAACAGCACAGTTTCAGGATGGTGTTGTACAACCTCCTAAATTTCTTGTAGACTGTCACAGTCTTTCAGTATACATTCATTTTCAATTTGCCAAAAAGGCTGACAAAATGGAATGCCTGAGCAGGCTTGTAAATGTCTCTTCTGCAGCTGGATTTTTCTCTCCAATGGTCTCAAGTTTTTACTGAGTTTTGTGGTGAGGCCCAATAGCACAAGGGGGAAACAAAGTATTTCTGCCTACAGATATCTGTGCAGAGCTTAAATGCTGCCTGCTGAAAACATTCAGGGACCTTGTAGTAGGTGACTAAAAACTTGTCAATGTGCTGAGGTCTCTAATGTGTGCATTATAACTGTGAAGTCACGTCTTCTGTAAGGTTAATGATGTAATCTTGTCCAAACCAATTCCTGAATATAGGATATGTACTTTCTGCCTTTTTAAGACTGTAAGTCCAGAATAATATCTACTTGTAATTTTGTTCTTCAATAGCTGCATGAAATCTGATTACAGTTTATTTTCTGTAAAACTATGTACTTCAGGATGGTTTTTGCTGCTTTATATTTTCCTCTATTGCATGGTGTAAGCATTTTATATCCTTAAAACGAAGTAGCTAGTTTAATGCAAAAATCCCTTTGCTTCTGTATGTAGCCGGCCACCAAATTTTGATAGGCAGAGAGGGAGAAGCAATGTATTGAAGACTATGGCAAAAGCAAACAAAATTAATTCGATGTAAATTGGTAGAGTCGACAGTCCTGTAAAAATAATACCTGTGCAGACCCCTTTTCTTTAGGGACTGAAGGGCTCTGACAGCCTAGCTGCGTTTTGAGGAGATTCCTTCCTATCACTCAAGGTCCTCTCTTTCTACCTCAGTTCTGGTGGTTTTTGCATCATGTTTTGTGAGACACTTTATTCATAAAACAGTACGTTTCTAGTGCATTATGGCATTAAGAGAGTAGATCCAAGTCTCAGGATCTAGAGACTAGATCCTAGACTAGACTTAAGGCTGTTTTTTCTTTTTCTCATGGTGTGGCTTGTTCCCTTTTCCTGCCTGTGATCTGTATTTTCCATGGTCTTCCCATGTCAGAATACACACACTATAATCCTGAGGCACTTGGCATGCTGCTACACTCCAAATCTTGTAATCCACAAAAAGGAATGTGCTATATAAATGGTGTCAAGAATTTTTTGTTCATCCACTTAATGTTTTAATGGTCTGAGAGTCCAAATTATCTAGTTAATAGAGAAAAGCCTCATTAACGTTACAGCTAAAATTGTTATGCAGAGCCTTACCAATTTCTACCCCTTTTCTATGGTGTTATGCCCAGACTTCTACTGTTCCTGTGGATCCTGAGACTGACATTCAGTATTCCTTGAGCAGAAAGATGAGTCATCAGGTCTTTCTCAGGAGCAATGTGATATTCATAGTGGAGGTTTCTTCTTTGCCAGCCTTGAGGTTTCTTTGCCAGCTTTGGGTTTCACTTGTGGCTATTTCATATGTTTCGTTACCACAATCTGCTTCCTCTTCATTGGCTGTCAGCTGAAGTTTGAAGTTTGTGCAAAACTCCTCAGGTTGGTCAGACCTTTTCTGTATGTGGTATTCCCAGGCTACTGCACAGGGAATAAAGTGCCAAGTAGTCACTTGACTGTCACACAATTATTTCAAAGAAAGTTCAGGCTGTAAGATGCAGAGGATTTTAAAAAGGAGGCAGCTTTTAATCAGCACTGTTTCTCAGGATGAGGTGTCACATATGTTGCAAGTAATTAGAGCTACAGGGCAGGTATGTTGTTCCTTACTGTCATGGATGTCTTTGCATGGCTGTTGAGAACCACTTTTGTGGCTGGTAATACTTGAGTCTTAGGAAGCGAGCTTTCTCTGTCAAGAGAAGGTTGAGAGTCATTGCTATTTGCTTCAGAATATAAATGCTCAGGAGCTTCTTCTGATGCATGGGTGACTTTGCTGGTAAAACTTTCTACTATAGAGAAGGTTCTAGGAACTGAACTGCACTTTTGGCTATTGCCTTCTGAAATCCTAGTATGGCTCCCTGTAAGCCAAAGTGTTATATGCCTTGTTGTATTAACCCATTGCACCACAGAGCAATAACTGCAATACTTCTTTAAAAATGAAGACATGGAAACTAAGTCCTTAAAAATCTATTTGTGGCTCATGAGATAACCTTTGCAACATTCACAGGCCATTAATACTCTCATTTCTTGCAGATTTCTCTGGAAAATTGTGGGCTGGTATGCCTTTGCGTCACATGGATGTTCAATGATGATAAAGGGATTCTCGTGCTTTGGTTAAGTCACAAATAATGAGAAATTACTGTGTCTTCTCTCCTGTCTGTCATTTATTCCAGTCTTTCATGCTGCCCTCTTATGATCTACAACTCATCGCAATTGACAGTTCCTTTTTAAAGGAATTTTATGTTGCTGTTAATTGTAGTCTGTTACAGATAAAGCAAAGGAGAACACTTCAAAACATTTTTCTAAAATGCTTTCAGTCACTTCACCACGCAGATGCTTTTTAAAATGCTAATGCATGCTCTGGTAGAATTTAAGTAATTGCTGTAAACAGTGTTCACATTAAAGTGCATTTACCCCTTTTGGCAGTAGGGAGAATGTGGACACTAGTACAAACCGTGGGGTTCCTGTTCATCATGTTGCCTATTGACATTACCAGATTCAGTCTCATAGCCAGAGGGACCTAAATCTGTTTTGTTTATATACAGTCACAGGGTGCTGTACAATCTAGTTTTAGTAAATCCTGAAACAAGAGTTGAAGCCACTATAAGCCCTCTGGATTCTTAAATACATTTTGCCTTGGCCAGTATTTGCTTTGTTATGGTAACTGTATCTTTCAGGACTACTTTGCAGTCAAACACCACACTGAGGATTGGACCTTGTGTTGTCATTGTCATTGCCCCTCCTGCCTATTGACAGGATAGTGGGTTCACAGTTCCAAAACCTTTCTGAACTGACATTTAGAGACGCCCTATTAGAGCAGGGAAGAGCTGTCTCTCTAAAGTGCAATTTTTAACCCGAAATACGTATTACATGCCTGTCCCTAAATGGCCTTATTTGTAGAGGAGTAGTGAAGTATTCCTGTTTTCTAGCTGTGGGAAATGACACTTGTATCTTATGTGAAAGAATCTGAAAGTCTCATTTCTCTAAACCAATTATTTTGTTTATGCATTCCGAAGGTTTCTAGGATTTATTAATAAACCTTTATTGCCCAGGAGAATGCATTAGCCACATTCTTTTCAATTAATACAGTTATAGAAGACACCTATCTGTCTTCCATGTATGTCTTCCTATTGCATTAACTAGAAAAAACACTTAACTTCTTGAATAAATAGGTAGCTGAAAGTATGTTCATCAGTTACAGAAACATCCTAAAACTTTCACGATGTGTGCTTTAAAGCTTAGAAGTCTGTTGGATTTAATGATATCAATAAGCAGAACCCTGAAATAGTCTTTCTGCCTTACTTGACTTTTTAGATAGTGGCTGTACTTGAAAATTGTTGATTTATAGGATAACAAGGCTTCAATCGAAAATTGCTTCCCATTGTGTATTAAATATCTCGTGTCTTGAAACTCACTTTGGGTTTTAACACTTACACAGGGTTGAAAGTGTGCTTTAATGCATCTTGTATTCTTTATTTGTTGGAATCACTGTGGACTGTTAATCAAAAATACAGCCAAAGGCATGGAAATAAGTACCATCAAGAATCAAATAATACTTTAGAGTTCAGCAGCTGGCAAAAGACTGATAATGGAGACATGAGCTGTGTGTGGAATACCCTAACCAGCTGGGATGCTAGGAGCTGAAACATTGTTCCTTTTGTGTTCTACCCTGATTAAGCTTTAAAGAGAGACCGTAGTTAAATGTAAGCAGTTTATTTGGGAATTTATAATTTAGACTTCTCATATGCATTAAGATCAAAGCAGTCTGGCAGCAAATGCTATCTGAAAGGAGACATTTTTAGGAGCTAAAAATACTGGTTTGCGTAGGGAAAACATCTGGAAAATGCAGCATTGCACATGAGATCAAGTGCATGATGCAGGAAGGAAACATATTGAGTCATCTGTTTAACTTCATGAATTCAGCTTTTGCAAACAAAAACTAAGCGAGACTGATCCTCTAGCTGAAGCTTGCTTTCTTAACTGAAGGATCTGGTGAAGCCTTTGGTTTTTGGTTTGCTTGTTCTGTGCTAAAAAACAAAAAAACCTCACTTGAAAAAAAGTATTTTTTTTTTTTAAATCCAGACATTTAATATGTTCTTTTGCTGCATTTTTATGTATCTGTTCACAGCATTGTCCAGAGACAGTTGCACTGGTATAATCAAGGGGTGGGAATGTATGTGGAGGCTGATCGGGAGGCAGGAATCTCTTTAGCAAGCTTTGCTGTCACAGAGAATGTATGTAGACCTGCCACGGTGGCAAACATGGATTGAGATCATTAGTATGTCCATCTACCTGATGTCCAGGAATTGCATGATTTTCCTGCATAAGTGGTTTGCAAGAGAGAGGAACAGCAGGAGCCAGAGCTATGCTCTAAGAAGTGTGTGTGTTATACTGTGACTCTGCTTTGGGGTGGGAGACTTGTGGTTGCGTATGTCAGAAGAGAGGTGCTAGGATTGCTGTGTTATGTAAATGGTTGCTAGAGCAGATGATTTGCTCCAGACTTCCAGTCTATCTTTCAACAGCTTGTCTCAAAATGTTAGTGTTCCTGCTTTTAACATGCATGGATATGGATGCATGTATAAACTATATGAGCAGCATTTCTAAAATGGCAATGGGTAGCCAGGCATATTCTGCCCATTGGTAATAGCGGGTAGCTCCATTTTGTGCTGACTAATCCTGGGCTTCATTAAATTCCTGACTTAAATATGTGTATTTATTGTACTGCAGAAATTATACTGGTGAAAGCAGTGGGGATGTTTTTATACTGATATAACAAGCCTCTTTCCAAATAGGATAGCTGTGCTGGAGTGAACTACCTTTATGCCTAAATACACTGTTGGGGGTGGGGAGGCAAATGGGATTTGAAATTTGATTGCACCTGTTCCCTTAAGTCTGTAAATCACAGGGATTGAGTTGGTTATTTTATTTGTTTTTCTATACTTACATGCTTCATAATATGTTAGGGATGCTTTTTCAAAGGCAAAAAGTGAGGCTTTGAATTTGAGTAATATTTCTTTCCTATCTGGAAGTAAATTTAATTTAATCTAACTAGATTATTACATATTTTGTCCAGGTTCAGCAACCTTTTTATCCATGGTGTTTCCCAGTTACTGTGAAGAAAACAAATTTATTTAGATAAGCTATCATTGGAGAGAGCATCAGTAATACTCCTGTTTCTGGCTGTCCTGAGAAAGAGCAAAGTCAGACAAAAAGCTCTCAGGAGGATAGGATGTTGTCTTCACAGGGATTCTGAATCTAGCCAGGGTTGCATAACCATGGCCTTTCTGGCATTTGTAGTTTATTACAGAGATTAGTCATATGGTGTAACTGTATTAAGGATAAGCTTGCTCTGCACTAAGTCATTAAAGCTGTTAGTTTTGCTAAGCACAGTGTTAAATAACCCTGTATTTACAGACAGGTTGTTAGTGGTCACTTTTCTTGCAATTTTATTGTTCTCTGAAGTATAATCCTTTGCACAAAGTAGCAATAAAAAATGGCATTGGCTGTGTCAGTTCATAATATAACACTGTGTTCTTTACTTGCATTTTGATGGTTAGGGTATGCACCAAACAGTTTGTTCTGTTTGATGGATACCCTTTTAAAACACCTGTCTTTAGATTACAAGACAGTAGCCGCTCCTTGAATAGCAGATGATTCTTTATCTGTTGAAGTTGTATGGAATCTGTAAATGAGAAAAAGTAAAATCTCAAGTAAACAAGTAAACCCAGTTGTTCAGGTGAGCAGCCCCTGCAGGGTGGTGCACAGGGGGCTTCCTGGACCAGGGGAACCTCCGGCGGAGCCAAGATGGCCACCAGGAGCCCACAGCCCATGCAACAGCGGCTGACGAGACCTGGGCAGGGCCAGGAGCAAGGGCTGCCAAGCCTGGCCATGTGTGAAAGAAGCCCCTGGGGAGCGCTATGGCCAGGGTGGGCAAACAGGGCATTGCAAGGCAGTTTGTGCTGCAGAGCATGCAGGAATGGCACTGAAGCTCTGCCAGCTCAACTACGGAGCACTGTTTCCACACAACAGAAAGCATGGCCTCTCTAAACTCTGCACCCACCACGACCAACACAGCTTCCCAGACTAAGCTCTGATGGGAACATGCTGGCACCCAGGTGCCAGGCTGCATGGTGTGCCCTGCTCTTATGGCAGTAGCAGACAACAGGAGTGAGCACGACTGTGGGAGGTGCACCCAGGTAGAGGAACTCCTCTGCTTCAGGACAGCTCTGGGAAGAGGTGAGTAGGTTGAGGAGTATCGGGAAGTCTGAAGGAGAGAGATGACTGGAATTGCACCCTACCTTCCCTGGGGGAGGCCTGTCAGGCAGACAGGGCACATGACACAGAGGATTCCCTATCCTTTCTCCACCTGGCTGAGCATGGTGACTCAAGGGATAGGGGGCAATGGTGACAAGTTCCTGCCTGGTGTAGCAGGTGCATGTCCTCTGTGACTACCCCACCTTCCTAGGTGCCCTTGCATAATAGGTATATGACTCTGCAAGTGAACAAGTGGAACTGCAAGTGGAACTGAACAATGACAAGGATGATCCCGGGCCCAGGGGACCCGCGGGCGGAGCCAAGAGGGCCACCAGGAGCCCACAGCCCATGCAACAGCGGCTGACGAGACCTGGGCAGGGCCAGGAGCAAGGGCTGCCAAGCCTGGCCATGTGTGAAAGAAGCCCCTGGGGAGCGCTATGGCCAGGGTGGGCAAACAGGGCATTGCAAGGCAGTTTGTGCTGCAGAGCATGCAGGAATGGCACTGAAGCTCTGCCAGCTCAACTACGGAGCACTGTTTCCACACAACAGAAAGCATGGCCTCTCTAAACTCTGCACCCACCACGACCAACACAGCTTCCCAGACTAAGCTCTGATGGGAACATGCTGGCACCCAGGTGCCAGGCTGCATGGTGTGCCCTGCTCTTATGGCAGTAGCAGACAACAGGAGTGAGCACGACTGTGGGAGGTGCACCCAGGTAGAGGAACTCCTCTGCTTCAGGACAGCTCTGGGAAGAGGTGAGTAGGTTGAGGAGTATCGGGAAGTCTGAAGGAGAGAGATGACTGGAATTGCACCCTACCTTCCCTGGGGGAGGCCTGTCAGGCAGACAGGGCACATGACACAGAGGATTCCCTATCCTTTCTCCACCTGGCTGAGCATGGTGACTCAAGGGATAGGGGGCAATGGTGACAAGTTCCTGCCTGGTGTAGCAGGTGCATGTCCTCTGTGACTACCCCACCTTCCTAGGTGCCCTTGCATAATAGGTATATGACTCTGCAAGTGAACAAGTGGAACTGCAAGTGGAACTGAACAATGACAAGGATGATGGTTCATCTAGGTTGGAAGAATCGCCAAGGTTAATTTGGCCTACATCCTCCCCCACCTTCCTAGGTGCCCTTGCATAATAGGTATATGACTCTGCAAGTGAACAAGTGGAACTGCAAGTGGAACTGAACAATGACAAGGATGATGGTTCATCTAGGTTGGAAGAATCGCCAAGGTTAATTTGGCCTACATCCTCCATCAAAACCACTTCCATAAAGAAAAAAAGACGGGTCATTGTCCTGAGTGGAACAGAAGGCCCAATATGCAGACTGGACTGACTTCTTAATGAAGTCATCTGCCTCCCTGGGGCCTGCGTTAAAGATGTGACGAGGAAACTTCCTACGCTGGTGCAGCCCTCAGATTATTATCCATTACTGATTTTTCATGCAGCCAACAACAAAGTTGCAATAAGAAGTCTGAGGGCAATCGAGAGACTTCAGGGCCTTGGGACATCTGGTTAAGGGATCAGTAGCACAAGTAGTGTTCTCCTCTATCCTTCCAGTTGCAGGGAATGATGAGGGAAGAAACAGAAGAAGATCAATGCCTAACTCCAAGCCTGGTGTCACTGGCAGAATTTTGGGTTTTTTGATTATGGGTTGGTCTACAAGACACCAGGCTTGCTGGAGACAGACGAGGTACACCAGCCTCAAAGGGGCAGGAGGATCTTTGTGCAGGAGTTGTCAGGGCTCATTGAAAAAGCTTTAAACTAGATTTGAAGGGGGAAAGGGATAAAACCAGGCTTGCTAGAGATAGCTTGGGGACAGCATGCCAGTTTATGAGGAACAGTGTGCTAGCAAGGTCCTTTGGTCCGCCATCTCAGTGGAGGTAGGGGATGGAGATCCATGTGGCAGCAAAGACACAGGGGTTATTGATGTGTTAGAAACCCTGGAAGCACCTGAGAATGCTCACATATGAATCAGGCCTCCTCCCCCAAAAAGGTGGCAGGATCAATACCCCAACTGGAGTGCATCTACACCAATGCATGCAGCATGGGCAACAAACAGGAGGAACTGGAAGCCGTTGTGCAACTGGAAAACTATGATATAGTTGCAATCGCAGAAACATGACTCGCATAACTGGAGTGCTGCAATGGAAGTCTATAAACTCTTCTGAAGGGATAGGCAAGGAAGGAGAGGCAGTGGGGTAGCCCTGTATGTTAGGGAGTGTTTTGACTGTCTAGAACTTGACGATGGTGATGAAGGGGTCAAGTGTTCATGGCTAAGAATCAGGGGGAAGGCCAACAAGGCAGACATCATGGTGGGAGTCTGTTATAGACCACCCAACGAGGATGAAGACAGGTGAAATATTCTATAAGCAGCTGGGAGAAGTCTCACAATCGCTAGATCTTGTTCTCATGGGGAACTTAAACTTACCGGATGTCAGCTGCAAATACAATACAGAAGAGAGGAAACAGTTTAAGAAGGTTCCTGGAGTGTGTGGAAGATAGCTTCCTGACACAGATGGTGAGTGAGCCAACTAGGCAAGGCAACCTGCTGGACCTGTTGTTTGCAAACAGAGAAGGACTTGTGGGTGATACGATGGTTGTAGGCCATCTTGGGCACAGCGATCATGAAATGATAGAATTTTCAATTCTCAGAGAAGTACGGAGAGGAGTTAGCAGAACTGTCACCTTGGACTTCTGGAGGGCAGACTTCGGCCTGTTTAGGAGCCTGGTTGACAGAGCCCCTTGGGAGGCAGTTCTGAAGGGCAAAGGAGTCCAGGAAGTCTGGATGTTTTTCTTCAAGAAGGAAATCTTAAAGGTGCAGGAGTAGACCATCCCCATGTGCTGAAAGGTGAGTCATCAGGGAAGAAGACTGGCCTGGCTGAACAGAGAGCTTTGGCTGGAACTCAGAAAAAAACCCAGATTTTTATGACCTTTGGAAGAAGGGGCAGGCAATCCAGGAGGACTACAAGGATATCAGGAGGTTATGCAGGGAGAAAATTAGAAGGGCGAAAGCCCAACTAGAACTTAATCTGGCTACTGCTGCAAAAGGCAAGAAAAATGTTTCTATGAATACATTAATAACAAAAGGAGGGCTAAGGAGAATCTCCATCCTTTATGGGATAAAGCAGGAAAAATTGTGACAAAAGGTGAGGAAAAGGCTGAGGTTCTTAATGACTTCTCTGCCTCAGTTTTTAAGACCAGCTGTTTTCAGGGCACCCAGCTCCCTGAGCTGGAAGACAGGGATGGGGAGCAGAATGAATCCAAGGGGAAATGGCTAGCAACCTTCTACAGAAGCCTATGGGGCCAGATGGGATCCACCCAAGCGTACCGAGGGAGCTGGCGGAAGTGCTCACCAAGCCAATTTCAATCATTTGTCAGCAGTCCTGGCTAACCGGGAAGGTCCCAGTTGACTGGAGGTTAGTAAATGTGATGCCCATCTACAAGAGGGGCCGGAAGGAGCAGCTGGGGAACTACAGGGCTGTCAGTCTGATCGTGGTGCCAGTGAAGGTTGTGGAGCAGATCATCATGAGTGCCATTGGATGGAATGTACAGGACAACTAGGTATCAGGCCCAGTCAGCATGGGTTTATGAAAGGCAGGTCGTGCTTGACCAACCTGATCTCATTCTGTGACAAGGTGACCTACTTATTGGATGAGGGAAAGGCTGTGGATGTTGTTTATCGAGACTTTAGTAAAGCCTTTGATACTGTTTCTCACAGCATTCCGTATTGGGTTTGTGTGGTAAGGTTTTGGTAGCGGGGAGGCTGCAGGGGTGGCTTCTGTGAGAAGCTGCTAGAAGCTTCCTCTGTGTCAGAGCCAATTCCAGCCAGCTCCAGGATGGACCTGCCGCTGGCCAAGGCCGAACCACTCGGCAATGGTGGTAGCACCTCTGGGATAACATGTTTAAGAAGTGGGAGGGGGAATCAGCACAGAAATTGCAGCCAGAGAGAGGAATGAGAATATGTGAGAGAAACAACTCTGCAGACACCAAGGTCAGTGAAGAAGGAGGGGGAGGAGGTGCTCCGGGTGCCAGAGCAGATTCCCCTGCAGCCCATGGTGAGGCAGGCTGTTCCCCTGCAGCCCATGGAGCTCCATGGTGGAGCAGATACACACCTGCAGCCTGTAGAGGACCCCATGCTGGAGCAGGTGGATGTATGAAGGAGGCTGTGACCCCCTAGGAAGACCATGCTGGAGCAAGCTCCTGATAGGACCTGTGGCCCTTTGGAGAAGAGGAGCCCATACTGGAGCAGGTTTGCTGGTAGGACTTGTGACCCTGTGGGGGACCCACACTTGGAGCAGTCTGTTCCTGAGGTCTGCACCCCATGGAAGGGACAGAGGCTGGAGCAGTCTGTGAAGAACTGCAGCCCATGGGAAGGACTCCCATTGGAGAAGTTCATGGAGGACTGTCTCCTGTGGGAGGGCCCCCCTCTGGAGTAGGGGAAGAGTGTGAGGAGTCCTCCCCCTGAGGAGGAAGGAGCAGCAGAGACAACGTGTGATGAACTGATATCAACCCCCATTCCCTGTCCCCCCTGTGCCTCTTGGTGGGAGGAGGTAGAGAAATCAGGAGTTGATCCTGGGAAGAAGCAGGGGGGAGGAGGTGTTTTGAAATTTGGTTTTAGTTCTCATTACCCTACACTGATTTGATTGTCAGTAAATGAAATTAATTTCCCCAAGTTGAGTCTGTTTTGCTCGTGATGGTAACAGCTGAATGATCTCTCCCTATCCTTATCTTGACGCACAGATGTCTTATTATATGTTCTCTCCCCTGTCCAGCTGAGGAGGGGAGTGATAGAGTGGCTTTGGTGGGCAGCTAGCATCTAGCCAACCCATCACACATTCTTCTGAAGAAACTGGCTGCTCATGGCTTGGATGGGTGTACTGTTTGCTGGGTGAAAAACAGGCTGGATGGCCAGGCCCAGAGGCTTGTGAATGGAGTTAAATCCAGTTGGTGGCTTGTGTGTTCCTCAGGGCTGAGTATCCAGTATGTCCAGTTCTGTTTAATATCTTTATCAATGACCTGTATAAGGGGATCGAGTGCACCCTCAGTAAGTTTGCAGATGACACCAAGTTGGCGGAGAGTGTTGATTTGCTTGAGGGTAGGAAGGCTCTACAGAGGTATCTAGACAGGTTGGATCGTATGAAGTTCAACAAGGCTAAGTGCTGGGTCCTGCACTTGGGTCACAACAAAGCCATACAATGCTACAGGCTTGGGGAAGAGTGGCTGGAAAGATGCCCATCAGAAAAGGACCTGGGGGTTTTGGTCAACAGCCAGCTGAATATGAGCCAGCAGTGTACCCAGGTGGCCAAGAAGGCCAACAGCATCCTGCCTTGTATCAGAAACAGTGTGGCCAGCAGGAGTAGGGAAGTGGTTGTGCCCCTGTACTCAGCGCTGGTGAGGCCACACCTCAAATACTGTGTACAGTTTTGGACCCCTCACTACAAGAAAGACATTGAGGTGCTGGAGCGTGTCCAAAGAAGGGCAATGAAGCTGGTGAATGGTCTAGAGCACAAGTCTTATGAGAAGCAGCTGAGGGAGCTGGGGTTGTTCAGTCTGGAGAAGAGGAGGCTGAGGGGAGAGCTTACTGCTCTCTACAACTCCCTGAAAAAAGGGGATTGTGGTGAGGTGGGCGTTGGTCTCTTCTCCCAAGTAACTAGTGATAGGATGAGAGGAGATGGCCTCAAGTTGCGCCAGGGGAGGTTTAGATGGGCTATTAGAAAAAAATTTCTCCACTGAAAGGGTTGTCAAGCATTGGAACAGGCTGCCCAGGGAAGTGGTTGCATCACCATCCCTGGATGTATTTAGAAGACATGTAGATGTGGCTCTTAGGTATGTGGTTTAGTGGTGGACTTGGTAGTGTTAGGTTTACAGCTGGACTCAATGATCCAACCTACATGATTCTATGAAATATCTCAACTTATTTGTCATGCCATCAAGAACTTTTTTTGGGCCGTTTTTAAGGGAGATCACATTTAAGATACTAAGAAGCTTGTTTTGTCATACCATGAGCATGTGATGAAGCTACAAAAAGCACTGGTTACTTTGTCATTGTTAAGAGTTTTAGAATTACAGATGAAAGGACTATTAAAGTAGTGATTGCTGCATTTCTGGAAAAAAACATCTGCTTAAAACATCCAGAAGTTTGGAGATTTTTGTGTATCAATCATAATTAAAATGCATGAAAGACAATTTTAACACAAAATTGTTTCAGTTGTTTATGAAGCCCCAGGTAACACAAGGCAGCTTTATACTTTAGTAATTTTATCAAGTCTAGCATGATAATACTATATGTATATCAGAACTTGATCCTTGGTTTAAGTGATAGTACACAGAATAGCTGCTGTTCTTACCAATGTCTTAATAACATGCTTACCAGTACAAAGCAGAGGTCATTGAGCAGTACATTTTCATTTAACCTTACGGGACATGGTGTTTGGGATTATTAACAAGAATGAAGCACAACTTTCTTCCTTTGTCCTAGGGAAAAAGCAAACATTCACAAATACACTTTTCCCCTGTTTCTCTTGAAGAGCTGTTGCGCAGCTCCTTGTGCAGGGATACACCTAGGACTCAAGCTAGCCTTATTGTTTTCTTTAATAGATACTTTTGAAGGCTTTCTTTGTTAAGCCTTCCTACTAAAGTTTTAGGTAAGCTAGAAATCTAGAGAAGTTTTTCTTTCAGTTGTAATTCAAAAAGGCTGGGTGGGTCAGATACAGCAAAGAATGGAGAGAGCTGAAGATAAGTCAGCTTTTGGCATTCTCTTCTTGAATTGAGACTTTATAGGCTTGCTTTTAGCCTCAGTGAATTAAAATGACAGGTAAACATTTCCAAAATAATGTCTAAAACTGAAGAGGCCCATACTTTTAAATTTATAACCGTATGTGAATTTTCATGAGTTGTCTAAAACTCGCAAAACATTTTCCATCAGATACTGTGCTGGCTGTTTTTTCCTTGCTCTGAAAAGTTTGTCACATCTGTATGTGAAGCACAGCATCTCAAAGAGTGTTTCTGCTTCCCATCCATTCTCAGCTAAGTGCAGTTATATCACAGCCATCATTTTTAACTGCTCCTTCTTACTGTGGCTGGTCTCTTGTTTGATTGGAAAACGAAGCTGAAAATCATAGCACTTCTTAAATTTCAAACAGCCTGAAGTCTTAAGATTTGGTAACTGATTTGTGTTTATGCTGATGTTAAGTGTTCTTGACACTACATTTTTTTAAAGGCAATGAGAAGTTGCTGGCAGAGGGTATTTTTGGTTTACATACAAATTGTTAAAAACAGTACTTTTGGTGGAGTAGTAAGTGAAAACTTTTTTGGAGAAATTGGGAAGCTCTTTGTAGTGTCTCTGCTGTTTATGAAGAGATATTTATATAACACTAGTTGACTGTTCAGAATAGGTGAATATTTCTTTGTCTTTTTCATTTGTTGTGAGAATCAGCTGCCTCTAAGACCTCACTGTAGGTTTTATGGACCAAGATCCACCTTTGTGTTAGGATGGGTATCCTAGAATTGTGCTGTATGCTGTCAGCAAGGTATGTTACAATAGATTTGGGGGATGGACACCCCTCCCCAGCTTTTTAAAGTGATTTATCTTTTTATAATGCTCTTGATAAAGTTCAAGTTGCTACTACTTTTGTTATGCTAAACTTATTATAATCTCTTAAGATAAATACAATAAGAAAATGCTCAAACAATATATATTTGCTCTCTGAATTTTAAAAGAAAGCCAGACAACTGAATTGATGAAAATTGCTTGTTAAGCAGCTGGAACCAGAGAGGCTGAAAAGCAGGATTTCCAATTTGTGCCAAAACATCCTGCAAACCAGAAGTTTTGATATTCAGGTTCTTCACCTTACTCCAGTGTAATGCTGTTTTAATACCTGTTTGTTCTTTAGAGAGTTTGCAAAATGCTTCTGTGCTATGCAGCAGTCTTGCTCACAACTTGTTACTTGCTCGTGAAACGTGCAGTTAAATCTGTAGTTGAACATGTCTTTTTGTTTTTCACTTTTTTAGAGTCTAGGCTTTGAAAAGAGCATATTAAAGCTACTGCAGTCTTGGCAAATAATCCATATCAAATTTGTCTGTCTTTATTGGCTTCTTGAGATGCACAGCAGTAGCGTAGCTGCTTTCATTTGAAAGCCGCAGGAACTGAAACCACTTTTCTCTCTTCAAATATTTGAATATAATGTATGCCCGTCATTCAAAATATGGCAAGCATCCCTAATTTCGGATGTTCATATTTGTATATGTAAGAGTAAAAAAAAATCTACCGCCTCTCTCCCTGTTAGGTAAAGCTTCTCTAGGTACGTACTGGCAGTACCTTCCATCTCTTCTCCAAAATTCGACTTCTCCAAAATTTAGGATTTTAGCTACTCATTTTATTCGTTATTTTTCCTGCAAAAACATTCTGGACATGAAGGACTGTCTTAAGTACCTTCAGCTCTTTCTTTTCAAAGCTGCTGTATAACAAAAATTACCAGGATCTATGCAGTCTTCATTACTGCTATCCAGTAGCAGTAGATATCAGCTTAGTTTTGTTATGCTGCCTCTTGGTTAAGATTGGAAGCACGACAGTCAACTTGTCCTTCCTCTTACTTTGTACTGTCATGCTCTTTTCCCCCTTTCTTATAAGTATATTTACATACTTGGCTGAAAAGTAAGAAAATTCCACCATGAAATGGTGGAAAATTGCTTGTTGACCTCACAGTTGCCCAGCTCAATGGATGCCACAATTGACCAGTGTTTTGCATATGTGATAAAGGAAACAGGTGTTTTAGTCTCTTAGAAGTTGATTATGAACAGATACTTGTACTTATTAAAGTAATCGGTGTTTTTCACCAGGAGTCTCTCATATTTAGAAGTTGCTGCAGATTTAATTGTCTTGCCATAACTTTGTATATACAGGATGATGTGTTTGTGGGTTCCCTATTCCAGTATATAGATGCATGGTTTTCCTCAGAAGCATTTTGAGCAAGTAGTAATTCTGATGCAGAATATGCAAGTAAACAACAGGGTAATTTTAATGGTAATGGTAAACAAATTCAATTAAATTATAAACAGCTTCTGAGATATCTCTGTTTTGGGAACCGTCACTTACTTTTAATACCATTCTCAGGCAGGACTATACGGGCCAGAATGTAAAGCTTTGGAATTTTGGTAAGTAAATAATGCTGGGGATCAAAGCAGCAGGAAGCCTATTGTTTGTTTCAGGTGCAGTTTTAAATTACCAGATTTTGTCAAATAACAGCATACTAGAAAAACAACTTTATTAAGTAGGATTCTGTTTTACCAATACCTACACTTAACGTTATGAAAGGTTAAAAAGTTTGTGAAAAACCTAGCTGTAATCATCTTGTTTTGTTGGAATCAATAATACTCTTGCTGCACTTCTCTGATCTTTCTACATGTCTGATTATCTTTCTTACTTTCCCTTCTAGTTTGATGAATAGGATCACATAAAAGCAAGTAATTCTAAAAATGATAAGTGCATATTCATTGTAGAGTTAGCTAGTATATACACCAAGTATGCTTTCCCATGTTTGCTGTTTCTAATAAAGAAATTTGATGCTGGAAGACAATCTCTTTGGGCAAGCAATGTACAGAAAATGGGACTTGGGAAGGAAAATCTGAAAACTATAACTATGCACAGTTTCCTATTTGTTGTGCCTAGTTGATAATAACACATTGCCCTCCATTGTTCCCATAGTTGTCAATCTGTCTGTGAGTATCCTAAAAAAAAAATGCACCATCGGGAATATGGAGAGTATGGTTACATATCAAAAGATTTTGAAATTGGGCTCTGTGCATAAAATTCAGCACTCAAGAAGGCATAGAAATGAGTGGGCTGTCTAGGCTAGCAGACTGGCATAATAGTTTTTATTGCATATTAGAGAACCTGCAAAATATGTGT
Organism: Phaethon lepturus; assembly: GCF_000687285.1. Lineage (NCBI taxonomy): Eukaryota > Metazoa > Chordata > Aves > Phaethontiformes > Phaethontidae > Phaethon > Phaethon lepturus. The sequence goes on along the minus strand of NW_010541138.1, from coordinate 19,220 downwards.
GACTTGCATCACAAGATACAGCTTGAGATAGGAGTTTGTACTAAGGGGAGGAGAAAACTGTGTAGGAAATTACTACTGACTACTTCTGAGTAACAGGTATTGGATAAAGTTTAATAACCTCTTCAAAATATAGTAATACTACTGAATCATACTCAGAGTCATGCTGTTGGATACATCTGCCAAGACACATCTCTCTTTAAACTGAATTCTGTTAGCTACAGTAAATCTGGATGCTTGCTAATGGCTCTAAATTACATCTGTTTTCCTTGCTGATGATTTCCTTGTATTTGCTGTTGTTTGTTGGGCTGCCAGCTCTGTACAGCATGGCTCTGACTGCAGCCATGAAAGGTTTGATGTGTTTTGGATGGACTCAGAAAGGACTTGAGAAGAACAAATCTATTCTTAGAAGTGTCTTTTTAAAGACCGTGCCTTACTATATAAAATTAATGCAGCCAAGGTCTGACTGCACTGGCATGTGCTGAAGCAGCTGTACACATCAGTTTGTTAATTTCCACTAGGGAGAATCATGAAAATAATCTGTAGGTGAACTGATAACAACCAAAAGAGAAGAAAGAGTGGAATGTATCCCTCACCACATTTGGCATTTGTAGCTCTACCAATTCTGAGTCAGCTGCTGTAGAACAATTACTGCATAAATTTTAGTGTGAAGTTGGAAAACTTTCAAAAAAAAAAAAAAAGAAAAACTATGAGCATTTTAATCTTTGCAAGGAGGAATTAAGCCTACATTTGGCGTGTTAGAGTTTTTAAATCAGGCTCATAGGCTCCTGGGTACAAGCTTGTTTTGCATGATGTTCTGCTATTGGAGCATGGCTTGCCTGGGCATTAAGCCCTGGCATGGAAGGGAGTAGAATAGTTTAGAAATTAGGAGAACCAAATGGTGACACAGTGGATGTTCATTTATGCATAGTCTTGCTTAAATGATTCCACTGAAGAGGCTGAAACAACATAACAGAAACAGCATTAAAGGAGAGCAGTTAACCTCCCCAAAAATAGGAACAGTAAATACAATGACAAGTATCACAAGAAACTTTTTCTTCCTTGGTATTCAGATTGTCTATTTTTGTGAAACAGGTGAATTTTTTATGTTGGCTTAGGAGTTTCACATAGAAATTCTTAAGTTACTTGAAAAATACAGTGTAAGTGGTCTGGCAGTATGGCTCAGCTCTGAGGACAGCAACTTTCAGGCTCATTTGTCCCTTGGTGTCTGCTGGGATTTCATGCTTTCTTTTCAGGACATATAATTGTTGGCATGTTTCTCCTTCTTGACTTCTGTTACTGATTTAAACCAGATGGGCCACAGGTAATTAGTTTGGCTTCATGAAAACTGTGTAGGCTACTCCATGACAGGAGCAGATCCTGTGATCCTCCTTGTTTGGAGAGCAAGTACTGTGAAGGCAACAGCTGGGATGGGATATGTATATTACAGAAGAGTGCCAGCCCTCCATATTCTACAAAAATTTCATTTGATACATAAATTCCATTTTATTTCCTGATGAAAATGCAGCAAGTTTTTACTTGTCAGTCTGTTATCATTTACAGTCCCCTAGTGATACAGAGAACTCACATTGTGTGAAGTAACCACTCCCAGCTCTTTTGTATTGTAAATCTGTAGCACTTGGTTACGGTTTTCTTGCTTGTCAAGCCGGCTAGATTTTGTTGTTGTTTTTTAAATGCCTATCCTAATCTAATCTGAGAGTTTGGTAAAGAGATTCTTGCCATTAAGAAAACCTGAACGTGGCCAGTAATGCTAATAAAATCATCCAGTTTTGTGTTTTTAGGATGCACTTGGTAGAGATATTTTTTTATTTTAAATTGTGATCTTTTCTGTGGACCACTGACAGATAGTCCTTATGCTCTTTGAAGACACCTGAATTTTACCATTCCTATCATCAGGTTAGTGCAGCAGCCAAAGACAGTGCACGAGTAGGGATGTAGCGTTTTATTTCTTACTTTAAGCTACTATTCTGAATAGTAGAGAATAATATTGGAAGGTGCATTGTCCTAAGGCAAAATAAACTATAACTACATGAATTTTGATAGAAGTTTATCTAACACACTCTTAAAAGAGTACCAATAAATGAATGAATGTTATTATAGTGCTCCCAGACTGCCTGCACCATGGGCAGGCATGTCTAGCCCAGGCTAGCTAAAGTCATTGTCTTGGAATATTCAGGCTGTTCCAACTCATTAGAAATGAACTGGTGAGTTGTCAAGTTTCCATTAAAATTCCCTGTTTTTTAATTTGCTCATTCTTTCATAATTTTTATCTCTTGGGATGATGTTTCTCTGACTTATTAACGATAAGGTAGTCTTTCGTATTACATGAGCAAAACGTGATTTGGAGGTGTTAAGAAGATGGGGTTTAGTTGGGAGGGGAAGGAACCTCCTGCTTTTGTCTCTGCTTCCATCTGTCCCAATACTTTCAGTCTGTGAAACTGGCAGAGTGTTCAAAGAGTAGAACCAGATGAAAAACCGTGATGAAAAACCATGACTGGAAGAGTGTATGTGAGCAGTGGTGATTGCACTGGTTTTATGGTGTTAGCTTTGAGTTTGATTTTTATTTCTATTTTAAGAGGAATGGGACTTTCATACAGATTGTAAAGGAAAAAAAAAAGGGAATAAATTTATACCAACTTGGAATTTGTGTTATTTGTTTCTCCCACAATGGACTGACCTCAACATTATGGTTCAATGGACTGACATTTTTGGTTTTGCAGTGTACAATCCACGATTTGTCATATTGATCTGGGTTTGTAGGCCACAAAATCAGACACTGTGCTTAAGCTCTGATGTAACTGAGATTTGTATCATATTATTACATGCAATTCCTTCGAAAGGAAATAGAGAAAAAGAATGCTGTATTACAAATGCTTGTGAACGTATTTGAATATTAAGAATGTGCATTTTCTGAAATGCTTAATGAGTAACATGCATCTCTGCAGACAACATATCAAGGGTTTTACAAGGATGTGCTCACTTGAGGGGGAGAGGTCAGAGATGGAGATCATGCTGTGCTTTTTAAGATCTCAATCAATGGCATGGAATTCAGCCCTCACTATGTATTAAATCTATTTTCATCTCTCTGAGAATCTCTCTTTTTTGGTTAATCATTCAGTATGGTCATGTTCTTTCTTTGACAGCAAGGATTAGATCTGTAATTATTGTTCATGGCTTTGAACAGTGGTATCATGTCAAGGTCCTGTTGACTTGCCTGCTTCATCCAATATTATTGCAGACAGACCTTAATTCTATTTTTAGCACAATTTCTGAGTAAACAAGGTGTCTGTAAGCTTTATCTCTTACGTTCTTCATCTTCCTGCAAAAGCTATTTTAGCATTTCACCAGTTCCAAACAACTTGATGTAGACATAGACTTTTAATAGTCAGGTCCCTGCCACTTCATGAAAACAGGCAGCTGGGCAGATGACGATGACCCATCTTTTCTCTCCAAGACTCAGCAGTGAGAGGGCATTGTAAATGGAACATCTATAAGACACCAGAGAATCTAGTCACAAAACATCCTCAGAAACCAGGATCCACATAGAACTGTTTTCTGAATACTGATAGTGGAGAATTACTTCAGTAGGCTTTCATCCTTGCAGAGTTTTGGAGAACCTATAAAGAGATAGGGTAGTTACAAAACTGCCAAGAGGATTGTTCCTGAAAAGAAAATGGTTTCAGATTTAACTTGTTTCTGCATTTGACTACTTCATTATCAATACCTATAATTGTGTGATGCACAGGGTAGAGATTTTAGCTCTTTGTCCTATTTGCTGTAGAACAGACTCCATGCAGGAAGTAAACAGTGAATTTTTCTTCAGTGATTGTGCATTAACTGAATTCAGTGGTCTGTGTACATAAAATACGATAGCAGCTATTTAGTGCAGCTAACTGCAAGGAGCTGTGAAAACCAATAATATCTGATGGTGAAGAAAGATGGGAGAAGGGAAGATTTGTAAAGAGTTGCTTTACAGAGAAAACAGAAGTATACACAAGAAAATTAAGTCATTACTGAGAAGGTGACTTCTGAAATAGATACATACAGCAAACACAAAATCAATCAGTTTTCCATTATAAAGGACTACTCAAAGATGTGAGGATGCAGAAAACTTCTCTTTTATAAGGGAGGGAGAAGGTGAGGTAACCAAACAAGAATGCAGTTTGAACTTGCAGGGAATAGCAGTCAGTTACAAGACCTTTTTTTTTTTCTTATCTTATTTCATTTTGAGAGTGACCATAGTAAGACAAGAAGTAATTGAGAATGTAGATTCATTTGAAAGCAAATGAAAGTGGCTTGCATGGTTGAAATATTTTTTCCAGTATTTCCATATGAAAGACTACAAAGTCAAAACCTTATAGAAATACTTGCCAGTAAAGAGCTAATGGGAATTTTGATACATATGACCATATCCTGTTTGGAAGATTCAGGTAATAGACATTAGAGGATATGAAACAAACACGCATGCATTTATTTTAGACGTGAAAGGTTATAATGGTAAAAAGGGACTGTGGAATTCTAAGCTGTGTATACAGAAATACCAAGGAAAACAGGTGATTTCTTCTTCTAAGTCTGCGATAGTCCCTATAATAGTTTCTGTATATACATATAGCATTATGCCATCGGAAAATACTGACAAAATTGTTGGAAGTATGTGCAAATAAGACCTGTGCTCTCAGGGGAGTAGTTGTTCCTTTCTTGCTGTGTTGTCTAGCAGAAATTTGGGTCAAGAGACTACAAATGGAAATGGTGAATCTCTCAACAAAGGAGCTGCTTAGTCAAGTCGAAAGTGACATAGCTGAGAACGGGAAGAAGTCAATTCTAGGCCATGTAAACAACATTTCAACAGGAAAGTTAGTATTTTATACAAGAAAATACATCTCTTAAATGCACGTGGTGGGAGCTTCAACACCTCTCAATGAAATGTGCTGGTCTAAAGCAAAAGTGTTGAAGTGTTTCAGGGACAGCTGTTCTCTGTATAAGAAAAGGACTGTCACTTATTAGAAATATTTCTGTGTCTTAAACATTGTGCTCAAAGAGTGCTTTTTCTCTCATTAACCCAGTGGTTCCCTACAAAGGGACAGGAAAGATAGAATATTTTCCATTGGAAGGGGTCTACAACGATCTTCTAGTCCAACTGCCTGATTACTTCAGGGCTGATCAAAAGCTAAAGAATATTAAGGGCATTGTCCAAAAGTCTCAAACACTGACAGGTGTGGGGCATCAACCACCGCTCTAGGAAGCCTGTTCCAGCGTTTGACCACCCTCTCTGTAAAGAAATGCTTCCTAGTGTCAAGTGTAAACCTCCCCTGATGCAGCTTTGAACCATTCCAATATGTCCTATCACTGGCTACTAGGGAGAAGAGATCACCTCCCTCTCCACAACCCCTCCTCAGGAAGCTGTCGAAAGCAATGAGGTTGTCCTTCAGCCTCCTTTTCTCCAAACTAGGCAAACACAAAGTCCTTAGCTGCTTCTCATAAGATGTTCTTTCCAGCCAGCTTTGTTGCCCTCCTCTAGATGCATTCAAGTATCTTAACACCCTTCTTAAATTGTGGGCCCAGAACTGCACACTGTATTCAAGATGAGGCTGCACCCGCGCTAAATAGAACAGGATAATCACCTCTTTTGACCGGCTGGGTATGCTGTGTTTGATGCAACTCAGAATGTGGTTTGCCCTCTTGGCTGCCTACTGTCAACTAGCACAAGCACCTGAGAGAATGTCCCATACACATCATGTTGGACATTATATCCAGACTTCAGCTGAAACAAATGATTTCTTGTACATATAGGTGTTTTCTACTGCAGTTAAAGTGCCATAAATTTCATCTCTGTGGTGAATTTCTCCTCATGAAGCAACTTTTACAATCCATATAGATGCAAATTTTGCTGAGATTAGATGGCCGTTTCCAAACCTGAATAGTTGCAGGTTTTGCTAGTATTTAATACGTTTCAGAGTTAACTATGTTGAACAATGGTAGCAGCATCACATAAGAACATGAGTGCATTTGAGCAGAATCTTAAGGAAACTGAATGACATTTGCTTAAGGTATTGAGTTAGAAAAATACAAATGCAAATATCATATGAAGTATCTGGCTCTTATAACTGCAATAAAAAGGATTTAGTATAAGCTAACATAAAAACAATACCTTTTTCTGCTTAAATTTATTTCTTGAATCCAAATTGATTCATATTTATAGTGCATGTTGGATATTTCAGTATATTTTTAGGCCAGTAGGAGCAGGTGTCTTTAAACAGCAGATTTCTCTTGTATTCAGTGTTCAACCTCACTCTTAGAATGAGTACATTTGTTAGACTCCAAATGAGATGTAATTTTTGAACTGTGTGTTATGGTAAACTCAAAGATAAAGCAAATGAAGCAGTTCAGAGCTCGGTGTTAATTCCATGCAAAGAGACTTTTCAGATATATTAAATAATTTGCTTTTCCTATTATTCATGTTCATACACCTGACTTCTGCTCCATGTTTGTGATGCTGATAGTGAGCAGATAAAATCACCAAGATTTTAGTAATCTGACAATTTAATATTTGTATGTATATTGTACAGTGCTGATAAATGATGATGAAGTTTCTGCTGCTTCACTAATATGGTGGAAATGGTATTCAAGGCTTAAAAGAATGACAGGCTTTGGGCTTAGCCTTGGAAACTTTTATTCTTATGGACCTTGCATATTCCATGCCAAGTCTCTTGACTTTCTCGTGCTGGTTTTCTCAAAGATGTAATCAGTAGAACTCACCTGCCCTTGAGTTAAGTTTATGATTAAGTATCAGAATGATTGGAAAACTTCAAATGGGAAGCATAATACCTGTTGAAAAATACTTAGTTTTTATCCTTGAGTGCCAATTTTCTTGACTCAGAACAATTCTCAAGGCATAAATCAAATAGTCTTTTTTTTGCTCTAGTGGACAGTTTCCTGAAGTGCTTGACTAGAGCGGAATTGACTGGTGGTGCTGATTGAGCTGGTGAGTGGTGCTTGCTTGCTGTGAAGAGTGGTGGTATTTTAGCACTATCCATGAACGGACAAAGGGTATTCATTGCTGCTAGATTTGTTCCCAGCTGGAAATTTATGGCCTTGCTCCTCAGATGGCACTCCTTTTTAGCAGAAGTAGTTCAGTTACAAGCTTGCTTTGGAGAAAATGATGACAGTATCCATTTTAACCTGGGTGGTGGTGTTTGTTTGTTTTCTTTTGTATTCCTTGACAATATATATGAAAAATGGATGTAGAGGGCAAGTTACATATACAAATTTCATTAAAGTACTACCCGGCTTAATCTATAAAGCAATCTAACTTGCCCTAATATCTAATACACATTATAATTACTTTTTATGGTTTTGCTTTTCCCTTCATGAGTAATCACAATCAATTTACTGAAATGTGTTATTGCTGGAGTTTGCGTTCGGGAATTGCTTTGCCTACAGACATCCAAGTTGCCATGACATTATTTCAAAGATGTCTTTCATTTTCTTTATTGTTGTAGAACAACTGTAGATTGCAATTGCAGTAAACGACAAGCAGATAACTATCCAAAAAACTGAGGTCTGCCAGTAGGTTCTAGAAGTGAAGATTTGTTTTAATTTGTTAAAACTCTGAAAGGAAAGGGATGGAATTTCTTTTTAATATGACAAGTATATCACTGGTTCTGAAAACTTGAGAATTACAGAATACCACTATGTTTCAAACAGATTACAGCTACATGATCCAGTGTATGTTTGGTCAGGTTCATTGACCTAACTTGCAAATGTAATTCATGCTTTGCTCCCTTATAACATGACAGGCATGTTAAATGATTTAATATGCCCCATTTTGTAACCTGTACTCTGTTAAACTCTTTCCTAATGTGATGGGACAGAAAGTGTCCTTGTACACTGATAAATGAATGCTGTTATGCTCTGGTGATCCACTCTGCCCATATTGTTGGATGGAGTATTTGCACACCGATCCAAAAGTGATAAGGGTCAAAATAAGTGATTTTTCAGTTTATTACTTGCATCTGTCACTGAGCATCTTTTTGCTTTTTACATTTAAGGTGGAATGTGAGTGTTTTTAATGTGTACCTTGTCTAGACAGGGGTTGTGCCTACTAATTTCTAGATTGAGTAGGAGTTTCTGATACTACAGGTCTGGATTCTTCAGTCTCTCTCCTCTGTTCTCTAGAGGAATCTTTTACAGTCCTCCAAGTCTGCCTCTCATATGGCAGAGTCACACCACAGAGTTTGTAGCTGTTAAATTGCTTTTTTTTCTTCTCTCTCCCCCTCTCTTTCTCCCCCTCTCTTTCTCCCCCTCTCTTTCTCCCTCTCTTTTTTCTTTGTTCCCCTATGAACCCTGCCTTCCGAGGCTATTTAGGATATTATGCTACATCTTTATCTGTCTCATCTTAACATTCTTCAGAGCTCTCTGGCTGAGGACATCGTTCTTCTGGCAGCACGTTTTCCTTTTTAGTTCAGTCCCATCTTTGCAATATGATTGAGGCTGCCTTGTGTTCCCTGCTGTGCTATGTTTGCTGCTAGTTTGAAGTTACGAATTCTCTTTGAAACGTATTCAGTGTTTTCAGGCAACTTGTGTGCATTAATTATTTCTGAGTTGAATGGTTGAAGGAAGTCAGTAGTCTCTATGAATCTAAAATTGTCAAAAATAGGTCCCCTCACCCATGAAGCTAAGGTTGATATTAACTCAGTACGAGGTTTTCATAAAATCACAGAATCTTTGGGTTGGAAGGGACCTTTTAAGGTGATCTAGTCCAACCCCCCTGCAATGAGCAACCAAAAATCAAGAATAAGCAAAAAAAGGGACAAGTAAGAATTGTGTTCCATACTTCATACAAAGATACACAGAAGGCATAACTGGACTTTTTTCTAGAGAAGATCATGGAATGGATTTTTTCTCTCCCCCAAAAGAAGAAAGAAATGGATATCTTTTTGTCTAAAAAAGAGCTTTTTATAGTCTTTTGCTAAAAGCACACAGTTGTATTGGCCTTTTGCTTTTTAGGGCTTTTTTTGAACAGAATGAGAAGACATTAAAGTGTTTTTCACTGGTGAGAGAAAATTTCTTAGGTACAGTACAAGCTGAATTTATTGTTCTTTTTGAGATTAATAAAAAAATTACCTTTGGTTTCTGTTTTATGCATCAACAGCTGCATCCATCCATTTATTTAAGTATGGCTCAGATAACTTAGTTTTATAAGTACTAAAAGAATTTTGATAGGCCGAGCAATTAAAGGTTTTGTAAAAGCTTTTAGAGTTTAGTTGATTGCTACCTAAGGGAATTTGATTGGTCCATAGCCCTTATAAGCACTATTGTAGCCATGCTGGAAGTGCTTATTTGGTAAGTAAGCTCTGGAAGTCTGATTCTTCCCTCTGGCAACATAATTGAATACTTTTTTTTTCGTAGAGATTTATTATAAGAATGGCACTGAAATAACCTTTTTTGTCACCTCAGAATGAAAGAATTTTCTTACCTGATCAAATCATATGAAACCTGAAGGAGAGAATAAGCCAGTTATTGTAGTAATCTATCTCTTCCTGTTGGTTTTGTTTTGCTTTGTTTTTAAAGGACTAACCAGCCGGGAATGTTCACAAAGAAAGAATTTGATCAGTTGGCCTCAGCAATAGACAGCTTCAGTCTCATGACATATGACTATTCAACACCACAACGGTAAGAATCTATCTAACATTAGAAGAAGATTGCTGAAGGAACTGATTCCCAGTTAAGTCACTATTAAATTTGCAGTATGAGTTCATTTTTTTAGTAAAGTGGATAGTGTGTTTTAACTGTATCAGATACTGAATTTTTGGATTAGTAATTAGGATAGGTGATTTTTGAACAAGCCAATAACTAAGGATATTGTTTAACAGCAGTATGTATTTGGCACCTAGATATTGTGAAAGGCTTTATAATCGAGCTAAAAAATGATCCTTTTACTAGTTCCGTGATACTTATTCTTTTCCAAGCCAGGTTCTTTTGTTTTTAGTTATTTAGCACAGTTCTCCAGGATAGGTACACAAATAATCTAGTACATGTCATTGTTGAAAAAATTCGCTTTAAAGCACAATTGACAACTGATTTGCTTCATCCTGAGGCAGCAGACTGCATTTTGGCAGCACTGCTGATGTGGACATGCTTACTTTTTTTTTTTTTTTTCCTATTCTTCCACTAGTCCCTTTCCTCATGCAGCAGTTCATCAAACCAGATCAGGGAGCTGATCTGACTGAAAAATAACACAAAACCCCACTCTTGTACATGAATATTCATTTTCAGGAACTTACTATTTTTAACTGTGTGAAAGTGGAACAGCAATGTAGTTTAGAGGTCCTTAAACTCTACAGAGACTCTTTATGTTACTGTTCTCCAAAAGCATGGTTCATTTCACCTCCAACTTGCAGGTAAGGATATGCTTTTGTAATTCCTGGAAGATTCTGTATATCTTGCTTCAAGGTGGCTGTCCAGGGTTAATATTGTGGTAAACTGGCAGATTTAGAAATGCTATCATTTTTGTGTTTATTACACCACTAAAACCTTTGTCAGCCGTAGTATATTAACATTTTGATAATGTCTAGACAGGTTTAACAAAAAGAAACTTATGTCTTTTCTGTAAAGAATTTATATACCTCCTTCCTATCTCTCCCCAGGCCTGTTTCTGCATCTTCAAGCCTAGCAACCTAGGGGAGAACAAACATGGTCAGAAATGTGTACTGAAGTTAGAACAGTTTTTTGTTACTCTCCTGCTGGAATATGCAGCTCCTAAATCTAGCTAGGGGAAAGCTAAACTGGATACATCTATGAAGACAAGGTGCTAAGGGATTTTGTACAGGCTATACAAACCCATCAGGAACCCTGAATGCATTTTGAAATACTGGGCTGTAGGCTGCATCTTTCCTGTGTGGCGAAGCTGCACCATGCTTTATGCCGTGTTAAAATCACAGGTTCTGTTATGGTGCAGTCACATCTTTATGCTTTCACTGGTGCTTTAAGTTACTTGGGCTTTACCTGGAGCTGCTAATCTTTTTTACTTCAAAGGAGGAGGAAAACATTCTTCAGTTCACATTCATTATACCTGAAATAAATGTAGTTTCTGATATGTAATGCTTTTAGCCTGAGAAGGGATTTGATAAAAAGAATTCAAATCTTTTTCACTTGCATTTTCTTTGATTGGTCTGAGTATATGAAATACAGGATAATACATATGTTTTCTCACAGTTTCCAGCAACATTCCTGTACTGTATTAACACATTGAGTTTTAATGGCACAGATATCCCAACGGTTTTGAGGCGGATAAATAGTAAGGAGCAGAAGATACTGATATATGTAAGACTAGAGTATGCTTTTCCTTCTATCATGTTATCAAAGATCAGTGCCTTTTATCATGTTAGTGAGCGTTTGCAATAAAGCCTGCTGTCCTCTCTGAGATAGGAATGAAATGAGCACAATATCCTGATACTATATGTATGACAATTCAATTACTCTGTGCATTAAGGCTCTACTCTTTTTCTTAATGTAGCTTTTTGTTAGGTAATTGCCTGTTTAGGATTTTATCCATAAAAAAGTGTTGAATAATCATTGAAACCTGTCCTGCTTACCGGTCACTGATTTTATAGTTCTTTCTGCAAGTAAATGGTGGGTTTTGTGCCAGTTCACAGTAAAAACATTGAGGATGGCAGTGGAAAACAACTGAAGTCATACAGAGTTTTGAATTATTGTGTGGCATTGTGCCAGGCTCAGTGACAGAGAAAATCTGCTAGGTGGAAACTTTTTCCTACCCATTGTAAGAAGTTTTGTGTCCCTTCACCTTAGAAATGTCACAAAGTCAAGAGCGGGGCAAGCATGTTTTGTGCATCAGTACTTCAAGCCACTGAGGAATGTGCATTTAACCTTCATCGGATTGTAGGTTAACCTTCACTGATTTTTGTGTACCATAGTTTGCTCTTTACAGTTACAGTACTCGAAAAGAGAAGGCTGAGAATGAATGTGTACTTTTTCTGACAACCTGTTTGATTTTTGCTAACTCGGCAGACCTGGTCCAAATTCCCCTCTTCCCTGGGTACGAGCGTGTGTTCAAGTACTGGATCCTGATTCAAAATGGAGGAATAAAATACTTCTAGGGCTGAATTTCTATGGCATGGACTATTCTGCATTGGGAGCCTCTGGGGAGCCAATCCTTGGTAGCAGGTAAGAATTCTCTTGGTAGTGAGTACTTATGTATGATATATTCTCACAAACATCTCTCAGAAATTTGCAGGTATTCTTGTTTAGAAATGTGGATGTAACATAATGTGTTAGTTACATAAAAATGGCAAAGTGGTAAATCTGCACATGAATTAGTAGCTCACCAGTTAGAGTAAGACCTGTAACTTCTCTTCCCTGTACAGAAGTGTAGATAGAGGGCACAGTGACTCTGTCAGAACTCCTGTGGAAAAATGATTTGTGTAGTTTTCCCTCTTTCCTCTATCCATGTTTGTACATGCAGTTTTCCATCTTTGTGTTAAAATGTTCAGCAGTATTCTCTTATGCTCTCTATAATTTTGGGGTTCATGCATTTGACCTAAAGATTGTTTCTCTCAGCTCCTGAAGTTGTTACCTGTTACTTTGAAATTTGATACTGGTTTTAAACAGCAATATGCCACCAAGTTTCTTTTGAGTAGAAAAAGCTGCAATGAGCTCCCCCGGAGACAAAAATCTTTTACAAAATGAAGTATTCCAAAGCCAGCCTGAAATTTTGTATTGATTCTCAGAGGAAAATGGTGGGTTTAGTTTTGGTAATAGCCACCTATAATAGTAGTAAGCTTTGTAGAAGTGCAGTCAGGGTATAGTACATCAAGCCTGTATACATACAGAAGAAAAAGTAAGAAAAACAGTGTTAATTTGGCAGTTTGTTCAGAAGTTTGTTATTAATTGATAAAATAGGATGAAGCCAAATGGAAACAAACCTAAAGCGCAAGACATGACTGTTCTCACTTCCAGAGGTTACAAAGTTCATTACACCCCAGGATATTTTAGTATAGTAACAGATTGCTTATTAGGCATTGAAATACTATCTAAGGTGGATTGTATAAGGTAAGGGCCTGAATTTATGTCCATGCCTTTAGTTACACAAACACTTTGGCATCATTGCACTTGCCTCTGCTGTGTTCCTGCTTCACCTTGGCTGTTTGCCGGGGTATAATACTGTAGACACAATTTTGTCCCAGTGCTGAATTGTGTTTGAATCTGGCTGAATAAGGGTGGGGAAAATAAAACCATTGTCTACAGTGAAAGTTACATAGTGAGTATATCAGAATGGCTTCTGTAAAGCTAGTTGTAGTAGGAAATGAAAAATACTCAATAGTCAAAGCGTTGTTGATTTACAAGCCTAATTATATAAGCTCAGCACAATTAATGTAGCTTCACTCTAATATTTACAGTTCCTTTTACACGTAGGAATATAGGACTATCTAGCAGAAGAAAATTGTTTTTTTCTGAGCTGCAACTTTTGGAATGAAGTTTCTACTTGAAAATGTACTGCATACTAGGATGGCATCTACTTTTACTTTTCATAGATTATTCTAGACTGTATTACGGTATTAGTCATGCTCGTTTTTAATTAATGGCAAAAATATCATAGCTAAGAGTCATATATGATTAATCTAACTTTTACTGAAAAAAGCTATGTTTCCCTGCATGTAGGGCACTGGTGCACAGAACAGGACACTGTTTCATACAGAGGATGGTCCTGTTAACATATTTTTCATTGACAGACCATTGTATTGTAATTTTTCAGATACCTACCAGAAGCAAGGTTCTGGCCAAAGTCTTAAGAGACTTTGAGTTTATACATAAAACACATTAATTTTCACTTCGCTGCCTTACCCACTAAACGTTGGTCAATGGTTAAGTTTATTTTTCCAGAAATATATTTTTGAGCATGCACAGTTATGTATTAGTCTTTGCTGTATTTGTCATGTGTAGTAATGTAGTAGTAAAATAGGTTCAAGGTAAACCAGCTTCAAAATAGGCCAAGCTTCTGACATAAAACAGAAAAAAAGGTTATTACTGTAAAATAAGCTTTCTGTCACTTAATTGGTAACAAACTGTTTGTAAGGAAGTCCTAGTTTCTAGCATCTGTGAATCTTTGCAAACTATCACTATCACATTGAATTGAATTCCAGAATATGTGCAGCTTGTTCAGAGATGCTCCTTCCCCCTCCCTCCGAAAAAGCTTCCCTCTTACTCCGTTATTAATACTCTGGCTACATCAGGTTTTTCATTAATGACACATGGCTGAGGCTGATCCTATTCCTTCTCTCATTTTTGTATCTTCTTCACACTACATAAAATGGCTGCTCAGAAGCTGTGTCCAGTGTAGAAGTGGATGGCTTGATTATTTATTTTTTTCACCTTGGCTCCTTAGTTAATTTGAGCTTCCAGGTTCTTGGTGACTGTAATCCAGTGTTAGTCATGACCTGTAAAAAGTGTTGAAGGATTGAGTCATGGCTCTTTTAAGGCACCCTCCCTATGTTGTAGCGATAGTGATGTTAAGCTACGGTACTGGTATTAAAATGAATTCAAAATCTGTTCAATGAAGTGTAGTGTGGTGGGTATCAAATTTTTTTGTTGTCAGTTTCTCTTCAGGTTTTTACATTTGAAATCTATTGCATGTACAGGTCTCCAACATGCCAGTGCTCCTTGGCACACTGTAAGGTGCACACTGTCAGTCATGGGACTCTGATCAACAGAGAATCTATATAATCTTTAATAAGAGAGCTGGAGAGTTGTAAGCTTCAGTGGCAAACTGTATATTCTCAATAGTTCGATGGAAATGTAGTATGCACTTAAATTGATTATTAGTATAGCTTACACATAGGATTACATGCAGAGTGCAGAAACCTTTGCTGGTCTCCTGTTTGTGGCTTTTTTTAGGATAGGAATTATGGGATGGAAAGAGGCTCTGAACATAGGTAGATTTCATTCACTGAATATTTTCTTCAGTCCAGAAGTTCATAAAATAACTTTCAGTAGGATGCCTATTTGCATAAAATATTATCTGGCAGTGTTTTTTTAACTGCAGAATGTAATCTAAAGGTAGAAGTACTTGGTTACCATTTTGCTGAAAAGATATACAACCTTTGCATGTAATATCTTTTTTCCTCCATACACGCCATAAAAAGTAATATGTATATGTGCTTGTGTACATACATATATATCAAGATTAAATGAAATAAAAACAATTTTTCTTTTACAGCACAATGTGGTTTGGCTTTGGGGGGTGTTACAGTAGGAACTATAGTTTATATTTGCAGTAACAATGTGCTCATCTTACAGCTCTGTCACAAGTATTACTTGTTAATACGATGAGTCAGTCTCAGAGATTATAGTGCATTCTGGTGCTTTAATCAACCAAGTACCGTTGTTGTTTAGCTGTAGGGAAGCTACATGCCTGTATATACTAAGTTCTGACATAATTTGTATGAAATACTAAGCCTGAAATAAAGGTGTTGTGCCTGTGATTCCCCAAATCATCTCTAGTGCTTCTGGCAATGTTTTCTGCCCTCTGGCTGTCAAGAATCAGGTGTCTGAACTGCTAAGATGCAGTCATTAAAACTTACCACTGTATTAAAATCCTGTCAGAACATAACCATCTGGTGTTGCTGACTTGCAGCTCTAATGATCATAGTTTGTTCCAGCATGTCCTGTATTGATACCACAACCTGACAGTATTTCTTCTTCACCTCAGAACTCTGTCTTGGGTAAATAATTCTTCAGTATACCCTGAAGCTTAAGAAATTCTTTAGCTGTGCTACAGAATCTTTACCTTTGTGACCTGTAGTAGGTCAGCAAGCCACTCAGCCTCATGAGTTTCTTAGTTCCAATGTTCTCTTTTCGCCTTTAGCCATCTGCTCTTCAGAATCTTTCTTAATCATTGGGACATTATATTTCAGCTGCAGTAGTACCCATTGTTTTCTTTTGCCTTCTCATAGAAGGTTAGACAGCAGTGCGATGGTGTTTTCCATTCTGTGCCATCTGAAATCTGTAGCCTTTATGGCCTGGGCCAAAAGGGAACTGATACACTTTGTTGCTAGCTGTCAATTAAAAGCAGTGTAAATCAAAAGCTATCATGTGGTGGTGGTGCTACTTCCATTTAATAAATCAGCATTCTTTATTGAGCACATCCCTGCTAAGTTCCATGTGTTAAAGATATTTTGTCCTCTTTTTTTTTCGTCTAGTGCTGAGAGAGGGACGATACATCTCTGATGTTCCATCTGGCTATATATAACTTTTGAATATGTTCTGCATCCAAGCTGCTTTTGTTCCACACATAGCCGTTGAAAATGGATATGTGAATAACTCCATTGTTGCTAGACAATGCTGTATGTGCTTACCTTTTATTTAAAGGAATCTGAAGAGGGATTTTTATGTTAATTTTTAAACATTTAAGAGGATTGATGCAATAAATTGCCAGTTGAAGCAAGGGAGAAACTAATTTGAGAATGCATTGTGCTATTCAGAGATAGCTTGCAAGTCATCTTATTTTCTATGTGAGGATGTAGAGTTCCACTGAGAATTTTATTGGCTGCCTGCCATTCTGTAAATAGCAGGTAATAAAAAGTGTTACTTGGAAACAGTTAGAGGTGAGCTTTTTCCCTGAATTACTATGGCAGTGTCTTTATTAGCAGCAATTTAAGAAGATTTGAGCCAACTGTGACTCATGATTTTGTCTTACAGAAGGTAGCAAAAAACCTGTGCAAGAAGCTCTTTTACTCTTCAAGCTTCAAGGCTTTTACAACATAATCTCTTCATGCTGTAATTCTCTCAGGATTTCCATTACTTCCCTGCATACCAGGACTCTGTCTCCCCATTTAATCAATTTTGCTCATAGTTTATGTAACATTGGGGAGATAGTATTATTTCAGATAAACAGATGGACCAAATAATTCTCTTGATCTGTTGTTCACCTCTCCACTTCATTGGAGAAAATGTTAAACTCTCTCTTCTTAAATTATACTGCTGGGTCAGATGATAAAATCATGGAGGAAGTTACAGTTGGGCCTGGGATTGGAAAGAGGTTATTTCTATATTCCGAATGTGTAAATAATTCAGGAGTTTTTCAAGAGGTTTGTTCTATTAATTTCCCTCTGGCTTCCATGGTATATCTGTCCCACTCTCCCTTTAGGAATGGAAGGTGAGTGTGAGCTGTTAGCTGAATGTGAAAGACTAGTTAATTCACATGAGGTAGACTGAACCTCTTACGAAGTAAAATGTATTATCATATTTCAGCTTGTCCAAGTTGCAAATATGACATTAAATATACAAGCTGTTATAATTGTTTTTTATGTAAAACACATTCCTTATTTCTTTTGAAATGAGGGAAAGATGGCTTGTATTTATTAGGCAAACGATTGGTTCTGAAGTTCAGTTGTACAATGGCATATTGGGTGTGGGTGAGTGCATCTGTTTAAAAAAAAAATCTAGTTGTGATGTGCATTTTAAATAGTGAGCATATTGCTGTGAAATGTGCTCTTCTCTGTCTCTCAGGATCTTTTTTTAATAGTAAATTTGCTACAGGCAATATTTAGGCAGTCGGATGTTGACAAAATAATAATGATATAGTTCTTTACTGTCTCATTATTGTACTCTAACCATTAGAAGATAGCATGATGGAAACGGGAAGAATACTTCTGTAGTTTAAAACAAACAAAGGGAAGAGCCAGAAACCTTTACTTAAAGTTAAATTTACTTATGTTCATAGATTTGCATGTGAGTGTCTGCACCCAGTATGAAGTAAAGTGAAAGACACTTATTGCTTTGGAAGCCTTATTCAGGCTTGTGAGATCACTAGTGGTGGACCTAAACCCACTACTAGCCCTGACTGGATCTTTTCAAATATATGATGAGTAATGAACAACATACAGGTTGTATGTATGTGTGTATCCAGATTCCTCCGCTATCAATCCCTTAGCTCTCATTGCCCTATTCTCTCTCATGCTCAGTGCTGAAAGGATAATGATTATTTTTTTCCTGTTGTTGACTGTTCCTCACAAGAACTCATTGTGTTCACTTCCATGGCAAATCACTTGGGGATGAGTGTGAGAAGGGCTTCCTGAAAATGCTTAGTGTCTTTATATGAGTTAGCCTAGAGCTGGCTAAGTGCACTGTCCTGACTTGTTGGATCATGTGCAGCATAGGTTCCTCTGGAACACTTCTAATTCTGAAGGCATGAAGTTGTCCTCTTTTTGAGCCAAAAGACAGCAGCCTGGTTGAAGCTTATCAGTAAACCTGGGACCTAGCCACCACTGACAGGGATGCATGCACTAAAGTGTTGGCTCCAGGCAGCTGAATATCTTTCTTTTTCTTTCTAACCTGGGAGTGTTTTTGACCTTTTCCTGAGACAGATACATCCTGGGATTTTGGTTTGTTTCTTGTTTGTGGTTTTGATTTTCTTGATGTCTGTTTCCTCCTCACCCCCGAACTGTTTTATGTCTAAGTTACTTCCCCCATTGGTTTTGATGAGGTGGACCACTTTGTCATTGATTAGTGTGTCTGATTGAAAAATTGGGCTGGCTTGAAAAGTAATGGAAAACGTCTTTCTGAATACAAATACTGTAAGACAGGGCTTGTTTATCCTGCAACTTAAATAGAGCCAGACTCTGATTGTCTCTTCTCTTTACTAGAAAATTGACAGTAATGAGATCATTTGTATTTTGTTGAAGGAGGGGCATTGTTTGATGTGTAGTGTATGCTTGGTTTTTTTTAACAGACAGTCTTTTCTTTTAAGTCTTAAAAGAAAACTGCTTAGAGTTTTTCTAATCTTAAACTGATTTTGAGATCCTCATTACCTAATTTTAACAGTAGTCTGTTCAGTGAATTGAACTACCATGATTGTTGGAGAAGCAGTCAGAATTAAAACCAAGACATAACTTTCTATAGGCCTGTTGAAACTAATCTGAATATCATCAGTATAGATTTAAAAGTTGGAATGAATTTTCTTCAGAACTCAAATATAATTTCAGTTGGTTGAATTTATAGGAAGACAATTATATACTCCTTCATTTGCCAAAAAGCACCACTTTTAAAGCTTTATTTATCAAGCTCTGGAACTTAGGGTAAATCCTGATAAAGCACGGTTCTGGTTTTGTTTTTTTTTTTTATTTTTTTTTTTTATTTCTGACCATGCTAAAGTCATGTCTGGGGTTGTTCAGCCTGGAGAAGAGAAG
>NW_010541137.1:0-44768 GCF_000687285.1 Phaethon lepturus | reverse complement strand
GTCTTTTCCAACCTAAATGATTCTATGATAGGTCTTGCTATATTAGACAGTAACAATAATCTGTTCCATCTGGATCTTGTTGCTGCCTTGAGGCAGAGTTAGAAGATAATGTAAGTCAGTTCACTAGACAACAGAAGAACTATCTGCTCTACATATGCACTTCTAATACTTTAGAAGTTGACTGAAGCCCTGAAACACATGTTTTAGTATGCATTCTAAAATGTTCATTGTAATTAAAATAATAATTCTTGGGATTTCTGATATCTGTATACATGTCCTATTACATACTGGATATTGTTAAACTGTAGTCCTTAATGTCTTTCTGTGCTAAAGAATTCACATCTTAGCTTCTGCTATAAGAAAAAGTATTTTTATTTTATGATATTATTTTCTCTTCTTCCAACTGCCTTGAATGTGCCCTCTTTTGTGTGTTCTGAGGTAAGGAGAACATAATCTTCCCCTCTGCTTTGTGTAGATAGCTCATTATTTTACATACCTTTATCATATCCCCAGTTTTACAATTCATTTCCAGCATAGGCAATACCAGTGAGAGTTATGTAAAGTTATTGGCCAGCCTGGGACACACTGGGTCAAGTTTACTGCTGGTATAACATTTATGTGTTAGGAATATTAAAAACATAGAAGGATACTTCAGCATAATAGATGCTGAAATAATGTAATCTTTTTACAGTATCACATGGGAGATGTAGCTATTGTAGTGTGTTTTGCAAATTTATACTTTTATTTCCTGAACTGTTAGATACTAATAGGAATGTTAAGGACAAGTCCATGGTAATGAAGATCTTGAATTTATAGCTGGATCAGCATACAAGCTACCATATCTCTGGCTCCTCCAACAATAAGATAAAAGAAATAACATATGATAAGTACCCCAGAAAAATAGTGAAATGCCTTCTATTAGGAAAGTGACTCAATGAGTCCGCTGGGGTTTCTGTTCAAAAGGAGGCCATGAATACCATTTGGCTGAAACTTTGGGATAGAACTTGCTTACAGTTCTTCATAGGATGAAGAAGATGGCTATATGCCACAGAAGAATTAAAGGCAGAAGTATTTGTGTTACCTCTAGAATATTCGACAAATATCTCACCATTTTGTACTCCTGCAGTGGGATTGTGGAGGGAGAATGACTTTGCCCTTCTGGCCTAACGGGGTGGTCAGCCAAGTCTGATTAGAACAGAAGGGTCTCAGCAGTCAGACTGGGACATGACCAGCCTCCACACAGCCCATATTCTGTCACCAACAGTGGCTGAAAGCAGATCTTTGGGGAAAGCTATAAAAATGTAACAGGAATATCTTATTACTTCCCAGGTGCACTGTCCTGGCCTTTATCATTTGTGTCTTTGGGATTTCCCGTCCACCAGTGATATCCATAAAGGGACTCTTCTTCCATGAATTTGGCTAATCATGCTGTGAGTGTATGTAAATTATCAAAACCCACAATGACTTACAGTTGGACTATTAAACATGTAAAGAAATATTCATTTTTGTTTGGGGACTTTGTTCTTGTTAATTTTTCAGTTGTTAGTTTATTTTGGTGCATCTCATCTTTAATTCAAACAAAGTCTTACTGCCCATTCTCCTTCGCCATGCTGCTTGTAGACCATAGTTCATATCCTTTCAAGCCAATTTTTTTCCTCTCCTCACTGGGTCTGTACAGTTCTGGGTCTGCACTATTCTGTATCCAGATATCTAGAGAAAATTGAGTTGTGGCAGAAAGGCACAGCAGGGAAATTACTTTTGGGACAAGTGGGATTGTGTCTTATTACTCCAAGAATACTTTTTAACACTTCAGAGTCTGTGTTGTTTTTCTGAAACTCACCAGCTGATGGTTTGATACCATGGCCCCAAAAAACTCTGCTTCCATGTGAAGCAAAGCGAAAGAGCTCAGTTCATGTTATGGCAGACAGCATCCATGCAGAAATCTTAGGTTCACTTTAGTTTTGAAGGGGTAGAACTGTACCTTATTGTATAATGTGCATATATACTGAACCACAAAACCTAACCTAGTTTATGAAAACCCAAATTCTTTTCCTGTCCCATGTGTATCTGCCTGAAATATTTCAACACAGCAGTGCCCCATTGTGAAGATTCACAATGAAGGAAATTTACAGTTTTCCTAGTTAATAAAATAACCTCTGCATAATGTTGGATATCCAAAACAGTGCCCATGTTCTTCATCTTTAGCATCCTTTAGGTATGTTTTCTTGTGTTGTTGCATCAATTGCTTTAATTTATTTCCTGCTAACACATTTTTAACAGGGATTTCCCCAACCTGTGGACTATTATTTTGATTGCTAGTTGAATACAGAATCATTTGTTAATACTTATATTAAATAGACCACACATATCATTCAAGAGATTAGTCAAAAGAATGGAAAATAATTTATTTGTCAAACAATCTGATAAATATTGTAGCTTCATGATCAGTATCAGACCAGTTTATTTTCTGTTTGATTTTTTTTTTTTTTTGATTCATGTTTTTTTCACAGTAGCTTAAACATGGTTTCAGGAAAAATTCATTATTAAACTTTATTACATGTTGTCTGATATTTCAATTTTCTGTCATTTTTCTGTTCATTAAAATCAGTGATATCTTTTTATGTAAGTCAATGTGTTACATACCCCAACAAAGTGTTTCCTGGTTTCAGTTCAGGACAAGGGTGTTTGTCAGTAGTAGTTTCCAATTAGACTCAGTAAACTGTAGACTTCAGCAAAACATGCTAGTGAAAAATAAAACCACGACAAATTCTCAGCTGTTGTTGGCCTTTCTAAGGGGTAAAAGTTGAGCAAGGCAACTAGCTAAAAGCAGCTATTTTGGCTGCAGGTCAGGGAGGAGGACTGTAAAGCAAAAGAGAAGAAAAAGCTTCTATGGACTAGAAAAAAGGAGTGAACAATGTAGATAAAAACCCACATTGTGAAATTATCGGAAGAGGACATTCCAGCCTAGCAGTAGGAAAAAGGGGCTCAGGGCTCATTCCCAAGCTCAAATTGTCAGATACAGTGAGAAGCAACTCCTTTGCTCCACTGTGGAATGGGACTTGGGGTGAGGTCTGTGAAACCTCACAGGGCAGCTCATCCATCTCTTTCCTCACGCCAGCATAGGTCAAAAGCCATACACTGTTTACTTTGAGGGTTTTTTTGATGCCTTGGGAATAACGAAATTTTCTGTATAATCAGAAGTGAAATCCCACCACTAATGGGAATGAAGGGAAACCGAGATACTATTGGGTATCAGTGCTCTATGAGCATGATTTCAAGAGACTGTTTTCATGCATATTGCTGATTATTGAGTAACTCAGCTTTGCTGATAAAAAAGAGGCCAACACACAGTTAAACCTACACATAAATGATAAACAAGTTTAGAATAATATTTTAAAAGGTGAAGAAGCACTAAAAAACTTTTCCCATTTGCGCAATAAAAAAGGCTTTAAAAAAAAGAATTTTCACAATTTTCTGAAATATGAAAGCCAGAAACTGTTTTTATTTAATGTGTTTTCAGGAATGCAGGTAGCTCAGCTAAAAAAGTTTAGCTTTCTAATTACAGAAATACCAGGGATTAGGTGAAATAACAGATTGAAATTTTAAACATCCTTCATGCTTACTATAAATTCTTTCAGAAAATTACACTCTTGGAAAGAAAAAATTGAGTGGGAAACAATTAATTTTTTTTTATTCTGATGAATATTGAAGACCATTTGGTAATATTTTCTCATTTTGTTAATCCATATTTGAAGCAATTGAAGCAATCTCTCATGTATTCTGATGAATATTGAAGACGATTTGGTAATATTTTCTCATTTTGTTAATCCATATTTGAAGCAATTGTGTTCTTTTCTCTCATGTTTTATTTGTGGAATCTACTATGATATGATGATACAGGGACTTTTACGTTAACTTTCATCACAGCGCAGCATATTAACAAAAAGTAACCTGAAATCTAAGCAGTTCTAATTATCAAACAGGAAGTTTTAATTTGGGATTAAGCAGAGATTTCTGCTGAGATTTGCACTCTACATTTTGAATGAGATGTAAAAATCAGAACTATCACTAACTTTATGGCACATTTTGAATTGGTAAGGTATGATCCTTCACTGTATTGGATATAATGTGTTTCACTATATTTCCCTCCCTACATGTCTCCTCAGTTTCAGACTTGATGAAGGATTGATGGGAAAGCTTCTATGAGTTACAGAAGATAGTCTAGAAAGGGTAAGAATGGTGTGTGTTGACTATAAAGTTTATGAAGTAGCCTTCAAATCCTGCTTACATCAGGTTTTTATGTATCTGAAATTTCAGACCAGCAATTCACTCATTCCTATAAGAGCTGATCAGCTTTTGGAGAAATTTATCTGGTTAGACTCATATTGGCATAGACACTATGGAAGATTCAGGACTTTACACTGGAGACTTTGAATTGGGATATGAAGTAAAAGGGCAGAAGAGTTCTAGAGAATGGATGGAGAATTGGAGAATCAGTTCTGAGGGACAGGATGCCATCCAAAGGGACCTGGACAAGCTCAAGGAATGAGCCCATGTGAACTCATGAGGTTCAACACGGCCAACTGCAGGGTCCCCAGTTGCATCGGGGCAACCCCCGGTATCAACACAGGTTGGGGGATGAAGATTGAGAGCAGCCCTGCTGAGAAGGACTTGGGGGTGCTGGTGGATGAAAAGACGGACATGAGCCAGCAATGTGCTCTCACACCCTGAAGGCCAACCACATCCTGGGCTGCATCCAAAGCAGCGTGGCCAGCAGGTCTAGGGAAGTGATTCTGCCACCTCTGCTCCTCTCTGGTGAGACCCCACCTGCAGTACTGCACCCAGCTCTGGAGCCCTCAGCACAGGAAAGACATGGACCTGTTGGAGCAGGTCCAGAGGAGGCCACAACAATGATCAGAGGGATGGAACACCTCTCCTGTGAGGACAGGCTGAGAGAGTTGGGGCTGTTCAGCCTGGAGAAGAGAAGGCTGCAGGCAGACCTTATTGCAGCTTCCCAGTACTTAAAAGGGGCTTCAGAGAGAGATGGGGATGGACTTTTTACCAGGGCATGTAGTGATAGGAAAAGGGGTAATGGTTTTAAACTAAAAGAGGGCAGATTTAGGCTGGATCTAAGGAAAAAAATTTTCACCATAAGGGTAGTGAAACACTGGACCAGGTTGCCTAGAGAGGAGGTAGATGCCCTGTCCCTGGAAACAGTCCAGGTCAGGTTGGACGGGGCTCTGAACAACCTGATCTAGTTGATGATGTCCCTGCTCACTGCAGGGGGGTTGGACTAGATGACCTTTAGAGGTCCCTGTCAACACAAAGATTCTGTGATTCAATGAGTAAGACTGGGAACAGATAATACAGATTTCAGGCTGTATCTGTCTCTCTGTTCAGTTCAAGGTGAGCCATGGGAAGCCATCTTTCCAAGGTTGAAATAAGCTTTGTGTATACTTTTCTTGGTGTACTACTAAATCTGTGTTTTGATGCACTTGCATTAGCTGGAACATTTTTATGTGAGTGGCTTCATTCTTACATAAGGACTCCCGTAGTTGAGTCTTTAACTGATGAAATTGTGGGGTCAAAGTGGTTAAGTCAAAGCATATTAGGGTGAGAAATAGGCTTCTGGCCAGAAGAAAATTTAAAAGCATCTTTTCATTACTTGTTATTGGGCTTTATTCAGATAATTTGTGTTTAGAAGATAGCATATTTCTCTATGTAAAACAGGCAACCAGTTCTGGTCACTCAGCCTGAGTTAGGTGATCAGTCTTTATGGTCAATGGTGATCCATGGTAAAAAGGAGGTGCCTGTGAAGTTCGAGGGCCCAGATCAAATGAGGGCTTCTCTAGTGTTATGTGTCTTTTGCAGAGCTCCGGGGGAGCAGACACCAAACATACAGCTAGTGAAAACTCTTACATCTAGAACTGAGACCTAATAAAGAAGTATTCTCTTAGCTTCCAGAGCACCCATTCATTTTTGCAGAAACCACAAAAGAGATAGTGCAAATATAAAAAGTTAGAACAGTGCTTGGGAAAGAGAAGATCTGGGTTTTAGTCTTACCTCATTTTTCCCCCAAAGTGGTTTGAACATGATGTCCAGACTTCCAAAGCCTTCTCTAAACAAAAGATTAACCCATGCTCTGTGATGTTTCCATCATTCGTACTGAATCTGGACCATTATACAGAAGAGATTATAAAATTCAGGTGACACCCCCACTCATACGTGAGTTTAAACCTCTGTCTGTAAGTGGTGTCTGTCTCTGAAGTGGTGGAGAAATTCTAGCTTCTGTCCCAGTTCCTAAGTCTGTTTTTATGTCTTACCCATGGCTGTTTAAACAGAAAATGTACAAGGAGTCTCTAACAGAAGAGACCATAATCCAGGTTCTCTCGCTTTCCATCTTGGCAAAAGAACAATTTCCTTCAATGATATTCAAAGAAGTTGTGTTTTAGCAGAAGATTTGAGAGACTCAGAGTATCATCATACACTTTCATAGCTTCTGGGTCATACAGCTACCATTTCAGTAAAAATGTTAGAGGAGCTGTTGACTTCAAAGGAATGATACCCTTACTTCCCTTCAGATGAACAATTATGATGTCAATCATGATGTTAAAAATTATGTTAATTCAGAAGTCTGTCCTTCCAATCCTTTTTGTTTTTACATGAAACTGGTTTAACTTTGTTGCATCAGAACAGAAGCACAGAACTTGAATCCCTTTCAGAAACTCAGTCTACATTATAACATTGCTTTAGGGGTATATTAAAGTTCTTAAAGGACATGTAGACAAAGACTTTTTTTTCTGGGTTTTTGCATGAAGTTCCTATACTTTAGGCAGAGGTTAGCTTTCTAGAGAAGTCAGTTCACATCCTATGACTCAACTGTTCAGCCTCTCTGTATTTCTACAGCTGAATAATAAACTAAGAACTCTACTGTTTTGATATGGCTGAATATAAGTTGACAGTCTGCCATAAATGAAGAGTAGTAGGTAGGATGTTTCAAGTTTTCTTATTCAAGATGCTTTGTTTGAAAATGATTACACTAATATTTAAAATACTGTGAGCCATTATAGTAGCAAATAAATGACTATCAAGCATAACTGCTTTTCTAACATTTTTAGCTGTAGTAAACATATCTTTAAAGAAAAACATTTGCTAGAAGAAATCACTGATCCCTTATTGACAGTAAGATTTTTTCAGATAGTTAAGAATTCTGTCCAGACTAATCAGAAGTACAACATCAAATGAACAAGACGACATGAAACTAGCTATAAGTATTATGAGGACAGGCAGCTTCAGAAGAAATAGAGAAATGTGTCTGTAAAGGTTTTTGTAAATAACTACAGTCATACAAACAATGAAACTTTTTTTCCCTGATCAAACCTGTACTATTTAAATTCCCAGTAGTTTTTCTGGGCTCCAGTAATCCCATAAATATGTTAATTAGAAAACTATTGACAGTTTTTACACTTTTCAGTTCTCAGCTGATCCAGATCCTGCTTTTAGGACAAACAAATCTTTGGTTGTGATGTGTGTGTGTCTTACATAACATGCAGTTGCCCAGCATATTTTCTTTCTGAAGAAATGTGCATATTAAAAATGCATTAGGAATCAACACAGATCTTCATTTTGTTCAAGTCAGTGGACAGGAATCTGGTAAAAAGATCGGCATCCTTCCTTCACTTCCTGACTTTTCTATCTTTGGTTGTCAGTGTTCTAATTATATTTTTCCAAGGAAAAAGTCTCAGTACGTTTGAAATATCAAAATACCTGATGTATCTGACAGTAGACTCTGATCAGCCCTGTGCTGCCTTTGTTCCTGACCAGTTTTGTTCAGCTACACACTTGAGACAATCTGTAAGTTCTAGGCAAGTACAGATGAGGTGGCTCAGCTAAGTAAATTATCCAAATAACAATGATCTGTGGTGCTTTGCTTACATTTCCATATGTCTCTTATGCTTTGTACAGATTCCTGAGGTCCAGATTCTGATGTACAGGGGTAGATTGCACTCTACCCTCAGACTCCCTATATAGACATAAAAAAGATACAGACATTTGCAGATAACATCCCAACATAGATTTAAAGGCAAGGAAATGATGCTTCACCACCTATAAATGTCCATTCCTGGCCCGTGTGTACAGTACGTAAAGTGACTAGATTAGACTTAATGAGCTGAATTTTAGAAGTCTAAGTTAGATGAGATAAATAGCATTTACCTGGAAAAATGTAAGGAAGTCATCCAGGTTACCTCTACAACAAATAGAGAGCTCATAGAAGCCTGGAATGAAAGAATAAATGTTCCCTTTGCAAATTTTATCTGTGACTAGGTGGCTACCAGCATGGGAGTTTGGAGGCACAGAGAATAAGTGCTGACACTGAACTCTTTTCTATGTTTCTTACACTTAAAATGCATTTCTTCGCTATCCATGACACTTATGCTCTTATATGAAAAATACAAAGTTGTATTACAGACAACAAAACAAACTCTTATACCATGGAGGGAGTCATGGGAATATTTCACATTCGTGTTACTGCTTCCAGAAGCCAGAGAGACTCCCTAGAACCTGAATAAAACTCTGGACACAAACGATTGCCTGTGAAAGAAGATCCCAGCATCTCCCTGACAGGGAGGCTGTGTCTCCCAGACTATGTGGCCTTGGTTGGGCAGTAAGACATAAAAAAACCAAATAAGCTTCAACCATTCAGATCCAGCAAAATGTGAGACATACCAATTCAGGTAAGGGGCATTGCTGGAAAACAGGAAAAACAGCAGAGTACAGGAGATATATAGGATGTGGGTATCTTTTAGATTAGTCACTCAACATTTCTACTCTCCTTTGGCCCTCCCCGTTGTGTCTAGATGGAAGATGAATGGCAGAACATTTCAGTAATTAAGGCCTGAGACCTAGGAGATCCGACTGTCACTCTGCTCTGCTATAGCCTCTCCTACAACTGGTTAAGTCAGGGAAATGTCACTAATGTCTGTATTCCTCTCATTAAATTTAGGCACTTCAGATATCATAGAATCATAGTGTCTTCATGTTGGAAGGGACCTTTAAAGCTCATTTAGCCCAACACCCCTACAGTAAGCAGGGACATCTTCAACTAGATCAGGTTGCTGAGAGTCCCATCCAACCTGACTTGTTTCCAGGGATGGGGCATCTACCACCTCTCTGGGCAACCTGGGCCAATGTTTCACCACCCTCACTGTGAAATTTTTTTTCCTTAGATCTAATCTAAATCTGCCTTCTTTTAGTTTAAAACCATTACCCCTTGTCCTATCAATTATAAGCCTGAATTTAAAAGCTTAGTGTAATCTTCCTAAGGAAAGATTAGATCGTCAATGGAGAAAAAACCACCTCCATAAGGCCAGTAAAATTCAGATGGGCTGAACTGCTATTTATTAGGTGTTAAGGTTTCTGTTTTTATCACCCCAGACAAATACCTCAAGGTAGGTGTGATGAGTCTGGGCTTTGGAACCTTCTTTTGAGTTCCTATGCCTAATGAGGGTCCTGTGAGAATAAATACTTTTAAAAGTTTTTAAATTCTTGGCTATGTTGTTATACATGTTAACTGTATAATGACCCAAGATACGGTGATAGTCTTTCTTACAGTGACCAGCACAAAGAGTCTCTAATTTCAGCTGGATCACTAGGCAACAAATAGAAGTTTTCTGAGATTTCTTTCCATCCCATTTACTAAACTTTCTCCACCACACACAGAGATACTTTTATTTGACCTTACACTGGAGGCCAACCTGTCTCTGAATATTTTGGCCTGTTGAACAGCCAGCATCTGTAGTCTTCAGAGCCTTGCATAACCTCGAAGACCACGGATGTTTTTAGCTGGACATGACTCAAAATTTTTTTTTCCAGTGTTTAAGATTTTCTGCCAAAGCATCTACTTTGTTTATGCACCAGTATCATCAATGAGACTGGCATGGCCCTGGAAATGTGTTACTTAAGTAACACAGGAGATTTAACAGAGGAGAGTTAAAACATACCTTGTATGCTTCTGCAAAGCGCAGCTATTAAAAGTCTGATTGTACTTCTGTTTACACAATTACAAGTTGGGAACAATTCCACTAAAGTCAACAGTTATACAGAATACAAGTGGTGTTAAGTGAGACCAGAAACAGCTCTTAACTTCCCCTGGCCTTTCATAGTCTCATTATACCTTTAACATACAGATTTAGGGTTAAAAACATGAGAGTTCTGTTAGAGCTGAGTGTCGTCCTGTCAAAATCACATCAGGCAGAATGTTTTTGAAATCTGCTGGGGTTACAAGCACTACCAAAGTTTGCTATTACTTAGAGAAGGCTATTTTTAATTACTTTTTTTTAAAAACTCCCAGTCTGTCCACGTCGAGAGTCTCTCGATAGAATCAGCTGAAGTATTTAACAGTATAACCTCCTATTCTTCACATCTCCTGGTAACTGTGAAAATAAATATCTTTAAAACAGGTCTTACAACAAAAACCAGAAAATCGGCAGGGTATTTGGCTATAGGTCATATGCCTACTAAGATTTTTTTCTGTTTTTAAAGTCTAAACTTCAAATTGCTTGTGTTCTACTGACAACCTGATTTTAGATGAGAAAAATAGAGGCATATAAGATGACAAAGTCATCTAGCCCTATCAGAAAAAAAGGAAAAGAACTGGCACTACTTTTGAAGGTAGTTGATGAGATCTGCACAATAACCGGTTCCTTTGAGGTCTAGAATTTAAACAAGGGGCTTTACCACAGAATTATCTTGCATATACATGCTGAAAAATGCCTTGGCTCACTGAAGTTGATAGGTGTACTCCAAGGAGACTGCATTCTACCCATGTCCTATTCCTGAAAGCCTCAGCACTGTTTCCCTAGGGGATCACAGCATGAGCCGACCAGAGTCCATGCGTAAGGTACGTACCTGTCTCTGTTGGTGTCTGTTTCCTTTTATGGTTTATTTACAATTTGTGTCCCAGCACATGTTATAAAAAGCAGACTTCTGCCCTGGCTTTTCCCCATTATGCCAACCCTTTATCTCTCAACCACTTGGCATACCTGACAATAGCTGTAACTCTTTGGTGTTTTTTTCTCTTTAGTTAGTCCTTACTCAGTCTCAGGGTCCTAAAATTATGCTGGTTGTTTAAAAAAGCATAGTGTTACTCAATTAATGAAGTGTATACATCAGTTCGGTGTTTTTGGCTGTAGAAGTAAATTTTAAAACCACCTTACTTCGCTGAAAAGAAGATAGGATACAATTGCAATGCTGACACCTCAAACAAAAAATACAAGCCAGAAGATTAGAATAATCTCCAGCTACTTGACCCCTCTATACAGAAATCACACTAGTGTTTCAGGACCTGAACCCATTCCCTCCTCTTTCGGAACAACTGGATAGTATGAGGCAAATGAAATGGAAAACTAACACCTTTCTCTCTCTGTGTAGAACAAGTCAGAAAGTGAGAGCTTATCCTACCCTTAAACTTTATCCCATCCTTCTCAATATCCTACATGGGCTTTTGGGGAAGATGACCTTGCAGCAAACCCAAGGAAACAAGAAGCTGAAGATATGTCTGAAGTTTTTATTTAAGTATTTAAGAAAAGTTAGCAAGCAATCTCCATCAGCAAAAAAATAGCATCCCTTGCATACACTCTAGTATATACTGATATAAATTTCAATTAAATATGTAACTAATGCATATTGAATTTATTAAGTAAATCAACATTGCCCAATAAAATTAATTTTACTAATCAGGCTGTAGATAACTCATATGGATTAGCATTCTTCTTAAACCAGAATTAAAACAAATAGCAAACATTTTTAAATCTCTATTGCAAATAAATGCAAAATGTTCAATGGCACTCCACCATTCTCAAAAGAGCTCTTAAGTAACTAAGATAGCCTTTTAAATGCGCAAAATGGCAGGACTGTAAGGAAATATACTGTTCTTATTCTCCAGCCCTGTATTCTGTAACGAGATTTGAGCAAATCATATAAGGACTGATGGGTATCTCCGGTCCATTCCACATGAAAAATAATTCTGTCTTTAAGAAAAATAAAACCACGTGACACACTGTGTGACAAAATATTCTGTGTGTCACTTGTTATATGGGGATGTAGGTAGTTTGGGATCTTCCAAGTGTTACTCAATTGTCAACTCATTCTGTTGTTTCCATACAGGTTCTTAAACTGTGATAGTAGATAATACACAGGTTCTCCCAAAATCATAACCATCACTGTGTTGATGTTCTCATTACTGGAAAAGAGTGTGACTGCATATTTTCAATATTCAAGAGCTATATGTGTTGGCTGTTTCTTACTTACAAGCATCCTGTGATCCAAAAATTCCTCCAGATGAAAGGAACACCACCCGCAACACAGTTAGCATTCATGAACTGGCTCCCAGGCCTCTCCTAAAGCAGACACCACATAGCACAGCACCTGGCTGTAAGTCCTGACTGGGCTCCGTGTTGCATCCTTTTGGCCCCCTAGACAAAAATTCTGGAGTATTTTTCAGTTTAGTGAATCCCAAATAACATGAAGATGATGTTGCAGAGCATGTGCTTTTATAGCATGAAACTGAAGGTATGAGTACACGTCTGGGTGCTAACTGGTGCAAAGCCTGTTGGAACACCGTTAGAGAACTGCTTACAGACGGAGGCAAACCTGGCTAAGTCCCAGACATAGTATTTATTGGAAATGAGTTTAGCTACATAAGAGCTTGAATCAGTATAATTTTGCGCACTGAGCTCAATGGATAGAATATTATTGTCTTTTAGCAAAGAAATATCTCGTATCTTAATAGATTAATTTTAATATTTGACTTGTATTCAGAGAAGAGAATTTTATTTGAAGAAGAGGATGCCCCTCTTTTAGCCATGTATATCTTTAAATACTTTTATAAATACCTAGATACATACATGGACACCTTTAAAAGCACTTTCAAATATTAAAATTATCCTGTACTTAAACTTAAACATCACTGTTTTTGCCACTGTTAGTTGGATCCTCAGCATCCATTATTTATATTCACATCCCTTTGCTTTTTCTTTAGTGAGAACAAATTAAAGACAATCACTCAGGGCAGATTTCAGCTGTAGGCTGTCCTTTTCCCAAGACTCAACACATACAACAAGTTGTTTTTGAGAGGTTATACAGCTCATGGGGGCCAGGAGCCCTCTACACGAAATGCCGAGGTCACTGAACATGTCCTCTGCCAGTATCTCCCCCCTGTAGCTGATGCATTTGGAGAAACCGCTGCTCCACTTCAGGTGTGTATCTCCCACCTGTCACCATGAGGGTACAACAAGGAGCAGGAACCTCAAAAACAGGCACACACGATGTTGAGCAGTGAACTCTTTCCAATTCTTCAAACAAGTTAGGGCCATATTCAAATAGATGATCAGCCCTTGCACAGAATAACATAAACAATTTTTTTTCCATTTTCTCACTGATTTGAATAAAATGGTGAGGACTAAGAAAATGTCTCTAATGCATTTCCACTTTATTTTTTTATCTTCTATTTTTAATGTTATGAATGTGTGAAGTGGAAAAATTGAACAATTCATGAGTATGATTCTATGATACAGTGAACTGATGAAGATTTCAATCAATTAATTTAGATTAACTTTTAATACATTTTAAAAATAATCCAGAAGTTAATTTCACTTTTACTACCATGACGGAAATCTTTGCCTTTTCAAAATGAGTTCAAAATTCCATTCTCCTTTGATAGAGTTAGAGTTCTGCTCTTGTACTTTAGATTGTTTGTATTTAAATGGTTATATAATTATTTAAAACTTAAGAATTTTGTGCAGACTAACTTTTTCCTATCAGAGAAAATTTTTTTTATTTTCTTAATGCTACAAAGGCTGTTCTGCCCTATACAACTTGCCATACATCACACTACAAAGTAACTGTGAAAATGAACAAATAATAATTAAATTTAGGATGGTAGACTGCAAAAGTACCTCTACCATGTTTCCTCAACTATGATAGAAGTTTTATTCAACAGTTTAGTCTGAGCTGGATATTGTTTACCTCTCTAAGTATTTAGATACTATTTACTTCTCTAAGTATTTAGACACTTCAAAAGAGTTTTTATTTATGATGTCACAGACCAAGGTCTTTTGAGGTTGGATTAGAAAAAAAGCACTGGGCACAGAGTGAAATACAGCGCAGTACTCTTCCACTCTGAAAGAAGATTTTTTTCAGAAAATACAGGGTATCTGTTTGTCATGAGGGAATATAAGCTATTATATTAAATTTAAAGTACAAATCTTTGAAGTTGAGAGAAAGACTTTGGAAGGTTTATATCAAAAGTCTCCTTATAATAATGGTACATGAGTGGGTTCATTGTACTTACTCCAACTGTTATTTACATCATCTAAAATGTTGTTTAGCATCTTCCTGAATGTCTGATGAAGTTGCTTCTGTAGCCAACCGTAACAGTAATATCAGCATTGAAGAATAATGCCTGGCAAAACTTTCAATAAAATGAGAAAATATTGATATATATTTTAAATGTTTGTACTTAATATCCTAGATTTATGGTGGAAGAATGCAAAACTTGAATAGTCTTGTTCTGAAATGTACTTTATTTACCTTACTACTTAGAAGTAAAATTTTCCAAATACACTTTCTTTCCAAGCAGTGAATTTTTTCCCCTCCTTCAAGAGTAAATTTGATTTTGTGTTGTTTTGCTTGGACCTTTCATTAACACTGAACCATGCCTAAGTTCCTGTTATTCTGGGGACGGCAAACACAACCTTCTGAAGTACTGTGTTGCAGATTGTTTATAGAAATATCTTTTCAATAGTCTTAGAATAAAACTTATTTATTACCTCCCTTAGAGAAAGTAGGATGCCAAAGCAACCTTTCCATGTGAATTGGTAACTACACTCCTCCCTGATTATGTCCTGGTGTTTTCCCTTCATAAATGCAATTTGCAGTAGGACTTTACCTACATCAAAGACAGTAGCCCATTGATGAGAAATCAAGTTACTACGTCTGGTTGACTTCTGATAGGGCCTGATCAAAGGGCCAAAAGCTATCAGTTCAGACAGGCACCTCTTTTCCTTTTGTTTGAGTCTGGAAATGAGAAAGCTGATAGATGCCTTTTGGTCCTAATCCGCACCACTCTGGTTGACAGGAGATGAAAGGTGCACCAATTACTGCTGGTAATAGCTGACTACTAAATGTATTCATTACTGTGGTTATCACTACAAATTACATGGTATGCTTTACCTGCAATTTAGGGAAATACTTCACTACAGCAAAATTTTTGTTAACATTACTACTTTGTCTTTCTGTACACCAAGAGCCTAAAGTAGAAATGCTTTCAAAAAGAAATTCAGCAAGATACAATCGCATGAGAGAGTCCAAGAATTCATATAATGCTAACAGCTGGAAATTTGTTTTAGTACACAATATGAGGAATAATTATATTTATGTAAAACTGATATCCACCTTCTGCTTCAAAAACTCCCCATGGCTATTGAAACTGTGAGTATATGTCTCCCAAATACAAATCTGCATGCATGAAGACAACATGAAAATGGAAAGATAATACATGAGTAACCATGAATTATAAGACTATAATTATATCAAGTTGTTCTGGAGGCAGGAAATCACAAGCTTTTTTATTTCTACCACATTAACATAAGTTACAAACCTTTTAATAGTAACATGAGTGCAGTAATGTATAATGAGAAAATGGGAAAAAAAAAGAAGAGAAAGATTGAGATTCATTGTTCGAGACAATGTTGTTTGAGCAATGTTGACAAGGTTGTTTGAGCAACCTAGCCCAGTCTCCTAGTCTACTAAGGCAATCTGTCAGTCATCACATTCATAATCAGATTGCATAGCAAATAAATAAAAGATTTTTTACTCCTAATATATCAAGAAGGTAGAGTACTGAGAAGAGCTGGGAGACATATAAGGAGGCCAATATTTCTACAAATGTAAAAGTAATAGCAAAAGATGCATGAGACAGTTTTGAAATGTTTAATTTACCAGTGACATGATAAATTCAATGATTAAATTCTGTTCTTTTTCAAACGGGGTTCAAAGACAAGGCAAGTTCTGACCTCAGAACTCAATCATATGTATATGCATATGCATATGCTTATATGTCTACTATGGTGTACTTTTCATTCAAACCATACCGTCAAGGCATTCTGAAACTGAAGTTAGTGCAGAATGCCACAGTGTCCACTAGAGATCCCAGAGCACCATTTTTGCATATTTTCAGGGAGGAACTTATGTGTTATTAGTGAATTCAACCCCTAAATTGGTTCTTATTCCTGTAAGAACTCATGTTATTGCCTTCAGTAGCAGTACTTGTTCTTGAGTTCTTTACCCTAAGCAGGTAAAGGTTCTGCAGTAGTTTTCTTCCCAAAGACACCATGTTATATTAATTCCCAGAACTAAAAGATCCTGACATTATAAGGCGTAAATCAAAATTTGGAGCAAACATAATCTTGTGAGGTTTGTTTACGAGGAACAGACGGCCGACTTTAGTGAAGAACTGACTATGAAATCAATTTTACCTGGAATATTCCTAGGACTATTAAAGGAAATAATATAAATGAATTTGAAATTGTTTGGTGTGTACACAGCTGGCATGAATGAAAGAATGAAAGATGTCCACATAAGTAACTCCCTCTGCTCCTGCACACAGACACACAGAGCTTCATTTATTTCATTAGAGCTCCTGAACAGGACTCCTGAATACAGAAGTCGTCTTGAGTTTATTAGGACTCCTGAATTCATTAGGACTCCTGAATATAGAGTGCCTGTTTGTGAAGTGTCTGATCCTAGGCTTGGTTCATGAGTGAGGAAGTTTCTCTCCAGTGTTCAGGTGTTTTAATACCAGTTGTTGTGGTATTGTTTACAGGAATTGTTATACTGGATGAAACCTATAGTGTAGAAAAAGATTCAAGAAAGGCCTTTATGAAGTTTAGAGACCTTTGCTGCTCTCCATTTTTAGTGTTAATGTCTGCTTGCTTCTCTACCAGGATATTGTACTTTTTTTTTTTTTTTAGTGTGAATTATGAAGATAGAAAGTAAGGGATTTTTTGGTCTTACTTTTTTCTTTACATCACATCTTTTCTATATGTGCTTGTCTATATTTAAAATAAGAAACATGTTTTTAAAAGAAAGGAAAATGGAAGGAGAAAAAATAATTCCTGGGCACTACTAGGTAATCCTTCAGCCTCTTTAAATTAAAATAGTTAATATGTTTGACTGATTTCACAGATCTTTATAGCTGCCACATGGTTTTTATATAAAGAATTTTGCTGTATTTTTAGTCATTTCAGAGACTTCCTACAACAGGAAATGTTTTTTTGATTTACCCATTTGAATCAATAAGAGACATGGTACATTCCTCAATGGTGTAAAATCAATACTCTAATTACAGCATCATCAAGGGTACATACCAGATTGAAAAAGAAACCTTGACTTCATGGCTGTAGCAATTGCAAAATCAGTTATGAAGCATGCGTGACAGATAAATGACTTTTGACAGGAACCCTATTTAATTTTGCTGTTGTGCTCAGTAGTAGCAATTTGTTTAATGGGGCAGTGATCAGTGACAGGGACTCTGAAGTAATAGTGCAATACTCATAATAAAAGCTCACTAATTATTATCCAAGTTAGTAAATAGTACTGAAATTGTCCTATTTTGGTGAAGTGCAAAACTATGAGAGATTATTCCACTAAATCAACACCAGAAAGCAAAGATTCATTTTTCCTGGTCTTTGTTTATTTACACCAAATCTTTGAAATACTGTTTCTAGTGAAATAAATTAGTGTTATATATGATACAGTATTTCTAATTCTTATAATTTTCTTTTTATTAGAGGAACTACAGTTTACATTTCTGACGAAGCTGCAAAATTTAATTATTTTTTTAAAATAGCTTCTAGCTAGTTCCTTTCAAAGTTTTAGTTGAAATGCAAAATTCACTGTAATAAATTGTATTGCTGACCACAGTCCTCATCACGTGGCTGTCACACACCCTAAGTGTGTCTAGTCCTGTTCTTCTCATTGTGACTTTTGAAGAAGCTTTCTGGGTATACGCCTTAGTCTGAAAAAAAACAAAATTTCCTTTTACTGAATTTATAACAACTACCTAATTACATAAGCATTTAATAGTACTTTTTGTATAGAGAGAATATGATTTTCCAGAAGCTACATGAACAATGTACAGTCACCTTGATTTCTTTAACTGTAATTGGGCTATCTGCTTATCCTTTTTTTTTATTTTAGTGTTTCACCCCATATTATTTTAGCATGGAACTCATAATTCCATAGTTGCAAAGATCTCAGAGACATGGTTCACTGATGTTACTCCTGAAAATTTTCACTCCTCCTGGAGCATTTTTAATGTCCATCAGAAGTATTAATTAATGCATTGTGTCATAGTGCTTGGCAGTTTCTGAGAACACTATCAGTTATTGTTATACTGACCTTTTATTTGCCAAATTTTTGATTCTCATAAGTTATTTCCATTTCAGGTTACATATGTGTACACACACACACACAAAAACACGCATATGAATGTATATATAAGGATATTGTGTGCATAGATACATATATTTATGGATGCATGTATGCACGTACATAGTACCTAAGCGAGCAAAAATCAGGACTTAAGTCAGGTTCATTCAGGTTTAAAAGTCCTTAACTTTAAGAATACTTAAGTGACTTCCTTGAAGGCTTCAACAGTCTCAAAACAGACTCAGTGAGATTCTAAGTTCTAAACCAAGTTGGCTTCCTTATGAGTCTTATAGCGCTGACCATTGTAACATCAGCGAAACTGGTAAAAAAGGTTGGAGAGAGATTTGCAGTGGAGAGAAATCACTTGGTAGCTGTTTCAACGGGTTGCTCACTGACACCTTCTCCGCTGTTATCCTTTATCGGTAAATTTAACACAACTTTCTAGAGGAAGGAGCAGAGGTTATGGAGCTGGAAATGGGGTCACTACAACTTGCTGACAACCTTTTGTAGGTCTGATGATGGCACAGATCCATAGCAAATCCTTCCTGAATCTTTTTCTCATTAGAGGGTACAGACACAAAGAACTCTTTTTGACTTATAATAAGCTATTTCTCACTGGATCTCTGTTGAGATATATCCCATAGTATGTTTAGATGTATCTTGAACCACTGTTCACTCAGTGTATTTTCAGGACATTCACAAACATATATTTTGTTTGTTAAGTTTTTAACAGAATTGACAGCGGAAAAATAAATAACTTTAAAAAGCCACCTCAAAACCTTCACTGCTGGACAACTGCAGTTTCATACTTATGCAGATGTTATTGGGACTTGTGAGATACTACTTTCCTGAAACTGAGTAATGCTACCAGGTAAGTGTCAAGATAGGTTCACTAATTCCGTAAAAATTTCAAAGAATCATAGAATCTTTGGGTTGGAAGGGACCTTTAAGGGT
Organism: Phaethon lepturus; assembly: GCF_000687285.1. Lineage (NCBI taxonomy): Eukaryota > Metazoa > Chordata > Aves > Phaethontiformes > Phaethontidae > Phaethon > Phaethon lepturus. Next base: position 25,325 of record NW_010541137.1, on the reverse strand, counting down.
CATCTAGTCCAACCCACCTGCAGTGAGCAGGAACATCTTCAATTATATCATGTTGCTCAGAGTCTTGTCCAGCATGACCTTGAATGTTGTCAGGGATGGGGCATCTACCACCTCTCTGGGCAACCTGGGCCAGTTTTTCACCAGCCTTATGGTGAAAATTTTTTTTCATATATCTAGTCAAAATCCGCCCTCTTTTAGTTTAAAACCATTACCCCTTGTCCTATCGCTATGGGTCCTGCTAAAAAGTCTGTCCCCATCTTTCTGAGAAGCCCCCTTTAAGTACTGGAAGGCTGCACTAAGGTTACCCTGGAGCCTTCTCTTCTCCAGGCTGAACAAACCCAACTCTCTCAGACTGTCCTCATAGGAGGGTTGTTCTAACCCTCTGATCATTATTGAGGTCTCCTCTGGATCCTCTCCAACAGGTCCATGTCTTTCCTGTTCTGGGGCTCCAGATCTGGACACAGGACTCCAGGCAGGATCTCATCAGAGCAGAGCAGAAGAGGCAGAATTCCCCTCCCTAGATCTGCTGGCCACGCTGCTTTGGATGCAGCCAGCATGGGGTTGGCCTTCAGGGTATGAGCGCACATTGCTGGCTCACATCCAGCTTTTCATCCACCAGCACCCCCAAGTCCTTCTCAGCAGGGCTTCTCTCAATCTTCATCCCTCAGCCTGTGTTGATACGGGGGTTGCCCCGACACAGGTGCAGGACCCTGCATTTGGCCTGTTGAACTTCATGGGGTTCATACAGGCTCATTACTTGAGCTAGTCCAGGTCCCTCTGGATGGCATCCCATCCCTCAGGTGTGTCAACCACACCCCTCAGCTTGGTGTCACCTGCAAACTTGCTGAGTCAATTAATGGAGGTCATTGATTAAAGAGTACTGCTCGCAGTACAGACCCCTGAGGGACAGCATTTGTCATTGATCTCCCTCTGGACATTGAGCCATTGACCATTACCCGCTGGATGTGACCATCCAACCAATTCCTCATCCACACAACAGTCCACACATCAAATCCATGCCTCTCCAATGTAGAGAGAAGGATGTTGTGGGGTACTGTGTCAAAGGCCTTACAAAAATCCAGATAGACAACATCGGTAGCTCTTCCCTTGTCCACTGATGTGGTCACTCCATCATAGAAGGCCACTAGGTTGGTCAGGCAGGACTTGCCCTTGCTGAAGCCATGCTCATTGTCTCAAATCACCTCCCTGTCCTCCATGTGCCTTAGCATATCTTCTAGGAGGATCTGTTCTGTGATCTTCTCAGGCACAGAGGTGAGGCTGACAGGTCAGTAGCTCCCAGTGTCCTCCTTGGTACCTGTTTTAAATTTATTCCTTTATGAACAAAAAATTAATCAAGGGATTAAAACCCACACATAAGCATAAAATAATTGTGACAAATGCAATAAATACAATAAAAAAACCACAAATAAGTTGTTATCTGCAATAACAAGGTCTGCTGTCCATTATAATACTATCATATTACACTCTGAAGTGTATTTGAAATACGTGAGACATTTTTCTTGACTATACACTTATTTCTTGAGGCCATGCAGTGTTTGATTCTGTTGTTTGTGCTAGTTGATTGAGATTTTGACTTATGCAGGTACTTTCATGCTACTCAAACCTCCAGTCTTGGTGTCCCAGATACTTTTTTTTCCCTTTTAAAAATGTGGTGCCTACTCCATCATGTTTAATTCAGATTATCCAAGCAGTCTATGCAGACTTCATATACTTAATAGTTAGGCACTTCCGCAAGGAATCAGAGTGACTTGGGAAAGCTGTGTGAGGAAAAGCCCCTCTATATAGAGTAAGGAGGGTAGATATGGCAACATAATATAAATAGTGAAAAATATAGGTGCAAAATATTTCACCTTCCTCTTAGGATCTTCACCTGGGAGGTTTAAGAACTGCTCTTCAAGTGTTCGTGCTTTAGGACTCTTCTGTTTTTTCATCAGGTAACTGCTGAATAAAATCAGAAGTAATTCTAGGTGTTCCCCTTTTTGGGTCAGTTCTGAAAACATTTGTAAGGACATATATATCAATTTTAGGGGCTGTCAGGGGAGGGTAATGCATGAAAATAACCAGCCTGAATTTTTTTTTAAGTCTATCTACCGTGTCATGCTATATTGCGTGGCAGGACTGTGTCATTACTTACCTGATGTTCAAACTGGGAAAATGCTGATGCTGAGCTAATGTGTCCCCTACCCTGGGCCATGCAGTGGCCAACCCCTTCTGACAGGCTCTTCTTCACTGTGTGCAGTGTGTCATATCTAGAAGGAGATGTTTCGAAGCTGCCCCTAAAATGTGCTAAAGGGCTTCTTGTCATTTCAAAGCAGAGCTTAAAATTAACAGCATCACTTCACATCTGAAAAGGCCACCGCTTCCACTCTGTGAAGGTGAGCAGCTGCACCAGCGGGCTGACGTCGGCTTCTTGACCAGCAGCAGAATTAATCGGAGGCCTCCTCCTCCCCTCGGTTCACTTGAAGTGGGCTGTCTACTGTCACCTGACAGTGCTTTTGTCTCCTCTGAGTAGATAAACCTACCTCACAAAAATGGTAGAAACAAATAAACACAGCTCTGTGGTTTGCCTTAGCAAGGTGATGATGCTACTGATTCCAGCTAAGATCTGAGTTTAGGTGCAGATGTGACGGCAGTGGGTGTGTAGCTGGTACTAGCAAAAGCCTAGGGCCAACCCTCAGTGTAACATGTACTATAATCACAGCTTTTGGCATTTAGGGTTCAAATTTAAGTGGGCTAATCTGTCTCTTCTCTCCAGGTTCCTCATGCTGTCTAACATTTTGACCATACAGAGTGAATATTTCCAGTAATGCTTGAAATACATTGCTGAAAAGCAGTGTATGATCATGATAAATAGCTTTATCACAAATAAGAAGTAAAAGTGGAACCCAAACAACTGACAGGAGGAGGGTAAGAGGTACAAAGAACAGAGGAACAGGAAGAAAAAACAAACATCAGATTTTTTTTTTTTTTTGTAAAGTAGCATCCAGAATATGTGAATATGTGACTATAGCCTCTTAACTTTATTCAGGAATAAAAGTAACTACGCAGTTGGCAAGTATGGAAACTAGTTAGGAAACTGAATTAAGGGTCAAAGACATTTTCAAAGAAGAATTTTGAAATTTTAAGCCATGAGAATGAAGCTTGTCTGGGTGACATTGGCGTGAGTGATCAATAGCTGTAATCTGCTGTTTTTTGTTTGTACCTCTACAAAAACTAATAACTAAATTTTAGGGTTAGTAAGTGCCATGTGACTTTAGCCCATCAAAAATTCGGGCTGTGGACATTGAATTTTGGCAAGAACCTAATGACTGAGAATTACTGATAATTACTTTTCAGGGGATGGTAACAGTTTAAGGTAAATGTCATTGCATCCTCTCTCAAGGTCATTGTCAAAAATATATCTTGTGAGTGTTAAGCAGAAACCGGGGTAAAAGGGAGTGGTGGGCAATGATGCAGTCTGGTCAACCCTCACCACACTTTAGTGTGTTTAGTAAAACTGAAGAGTTTTGTTGTGCATGTCCTAACAGGGACTTCCATGGCATTGCCCCGGAGATTTGCGCAGTCTTGAATTTGGGAGTATGTTTCTGTATTATCACTTTAGAAAATCACCAGTGCTGCAAGTTCAGCTTAATTAAAAACATTTGAAGGATTAGACACATTAAACAGAACAAATGTATCTCATCCCTTCTTTACCCATCAAAGGAAAAGAGGAAACGTGAATCTGTCAGTGACAGATAGTTTTCTGTCACTTAATACCCCACCTTCCTAGGAGAGAACAAGAGTATAGAGATTACACAAATAAAGCTCAATGGAGGTATTAGGTAATTTCTGACAAAAGTACAAAAATGTCACATTTTTCATTATATACAGTCTCTGTAACAGGACAGTGCTCATAAGTATGTAAATGTTGCAGTAATATCTAACATCTGGGGTTCAGGTGTGGGACAGATTGTCCTATAGTAATTGTCTCCTGTGGTAAACATCCAGTCACATTGTATGTCTGTTGAAGAACAGCATAGAATTTTGGAAACCAAACATGCTGGAGGATGCCATGTCCTTCCCACTCCAGATATTCCATCCTTGCTTCTTTGTCTGCATTTTCTTTTATTTTCAATTATTCTTGTTCATGAACTCAGAAAGATACCTCCTCTTTGGGAAATATACACAGAGAAAGAGCTGACTAAAATCACCAAAAACTTGTCAGTGAATGCCATGTTCTGTTTGTTTTGCCAAAGTCTTCAGATTAAAACCAGACACTTTCCATATATACATCATTTTGGTAGCATTTTTGTCACATCTGTGTGTATATGCCAACAGCTTCTGTGCTTGGTTTTATATTGCAGCTAAATTTAGAGAAAGAGGTAGAGGTCTTAAATGTACTAAACTCCAGCACTGTTGAGAAAGGTGGGCTGCTGGGTACAAGAAACAGAGCTTGAATTCAGCCTTTATTAGATATCAGAGAATCCACATATGAGATCACTCTGAAATCCAAACTGTACAGAACACATACTTCATTAATTACATTGGTCACAGAGCAACTTATATATAAGCTGCTGCTAAGTAACCTGCAAGGTTTTCAGGGAGAAATAAAATCTCTTATTAGGCTAGCTGATACAGTTGTAAAAAGTAGACATGTCTCAGGCACATAAGTAATCTTTTGTGTAGACATTCTAATCTTTTATGTAGACATTCTTAAAGCAGTTGGAGAAGGGGCGTATGTTGATTTAGCTTAGGCTGTTTTCATTACGGTGGTTTGAATAAACTGGCCTCAAAATTACTTAATGTGGTATTAGCTTGGACATGGAGAAGGCTTGAGAGAGATAAGGTAGCTACAGCTCTACACAGCTACAACCACTTCTATTTAAAATCCCCTAAAACCACCTGCAATCACACCAACACTGTTAAAGAACTTGAAGAGATCTTGCAATTTAACCTCACTTCTAACAATCATTCTACCATGAAATCAAGTTATGATTTCTACAGGGCCAGACCAAACAAATCTGACTATATTTGATGCTGGGTGTGTTAGGGTTTCCAGTTACTGAAGGGCACCGATGCACAAACTCACAGGTATGTCTCATCCTCTTGTCATGCTCTGCACTCCTGCACTCTGCGCTCCCGTCATCACCAGACTGCAGGTAAGGTAGTTGGAAGGGCCCTCTGGAGGCCATGTAGCCCAATCATTTTCTTATGTTCCTTGTGAATTTTCTATTTTAAAATTTTTGCCCATTTCATTTCCCCAGCTCTTATCTTTTCAACTGCTGTTAGGCAATTAATTATTGTATTCAGGTGATGTTTAAATGTATCAGGAAATAATACTAGCGTATGTCTATAAGAAGGTTAGAACTTGATAAAAGAAGTTTTTTTTATGATAGAAAGGGGTAAGACCACACAATATTATTTGAACAACATATAAACACTAGACAAATTATGCTACTTTTTTTTGCAGGACTATTTACGTAAATAATTGATATTTTTAGTGCAACTTATTTAGTTGACAACTCCATTATAAAGTAAAAATATCACAACAGATTTTGTTCCTTAAAATGTTTCTTTGGGCGATATTATTTTAATCATAATGAGTGCAGGAAACACTATTCTGAGATTAAAGCTAGTAACCTGTGTGTCTATAATCTGTTCTCAGAAACCAAGGATGGAATCCTGCCCTTACTGATCTCACCAATGGATCAATACAGTTTGGGGATTAGTTTATGATTTTCTATCTTGGGTGGATTATATTAAGTTGATGTACCTTAAACATGAGGATAATTATTAATCTCCTTTGCAAGTCTGAAGTGTAAAATTTGTGCTTTAAAGGCATTATGGGGAACACATTTGCTTTGTTTCTTACAGCATCTTCACCCTTGAAAAGCTGGAGATCCTACTTTTTCTTCTGTACTTTCCTTTTTTTTCCCCTTAAAAATATATTGAAATGCATCTGATTGTAAAACATAACAGCACCATTACAAGAGTCTCACATTGTTTTTGCATGTTTACATCTTTCTATCTAGAACATTAAGAATAGGTTCCTTTTTCTCTGTGTGTTTCTCCATCTCTTTCTCTGTTTCTTATCCTCTTTGCTACTAAACAAAACTACAAATTATGTCCTATGCCATCTGTAGGCAAAGTGGGTGGAAATCAGGTTAAAGCTAGTAGATACATCAAGACCCTGATTTTCTAGTTAGGTCTTTCCCTTAAGCACAAGTGTCATGTAGACTTTAGTGTTGTCTAGTACTGCACTTCAGAGTTACAAAATGCTTTGGAACTTGTTATATATAGTTAGACCAGGAATATCAAAAAATGGCCTAAAACACCTCTTCTTGGGCTTGTCTTGGTCTTCAAATGTAAGCTAGAAAAGATAGGAAAAAGGTTTATTATTTGTATTCTTAGCTGTGTCTGTACTACATAATACAGTGCCATGTAGAGATATCTAAAAACTAGCCAGGACACAGCAGGAGACTCCTTCCAGTTCCACAGGCAGCAGACTTAAAACCAGCACTGATACCTGCATAATGCTATATTACAGCACGTAAACACTCTCAGACTCAGTATGAATGCACTCCTCTATCAAAAATATCTCAACAACTACAGTAAAAAATCTATTAAATGAGAGGTTTGCCTCCCAAGTTACATTTTTTTTAATGGAGATTTACATCCAAAAATTCTAGTAACATTGAAAAGGTTTTCTGTTGAATCAAATCCACTTGAAAGTCTGTATATTTTATTGACTTTATGTACTTTATTTACCCCCAAAAACCTTCTCAGTGAAGTTTTCCCTGAGACGGGTTTCTATCCTTTGAAGATCATTGTTTATGTAGATAACTCATTGTGCCCTATCTAGTAGTGGTTAGAGCAAGTCTTTTTCACGTTCAAAGTTAGCAATTTGTAAAAGAATAATATCTTCAGAAAACTTTCCCTCCATTAAGTTATTAAAGTCTATAATATATCTGACCTCAGAGTCTCAAAAACAACAGAAGTATGCAGGAGGCCAGTTCTGTGACTAACAAAGGACGTTGAGGGAGAGACACAAGCCTCTGGGACATTCTCTTGAAGGCAAATAAGATTCAGAATTTCCAGCATCTACCTCCTTATTGTTTTAGAAATTTTATTCCCATGGATGACAATAGTCCATATCTTAGAGTTAGATATTTTATCAGAATTAGAGCACACCTGTATTTTCTATGAAAATAGAACAATTGCTAATTCATACTGCATTGACTCTCCAAGTCTGAAGGAAAGACTCAAGACACAGCTGTCCTAAAGAGGGTATGCAAGTGCAATGCAGAATAAGCAGGTTTAACAGAAGACGGTAGAAAATAAAATGGTTGGAATTGTATGCTTTAGAAAGAAATTCAATAACTAATGGGATAAAAAAATAAAATAAAGCTTAGGAAATTGTTCTGTAACCTAAAAGCAATGAGGCATTTACTGAAACTAAAGAAGGAAGAAATTTAGGACTGATAAACGAAATGCTTTTTTTTCCTATAAGATGTGCAATTAAGTGGTGAATTCCCTGCAAAGAAAAATTTATTAACTAGCCCAAAGACTTAGTAAGAGCCTTTGTATGGATTTCAGAACTATTCAAGTTGGTCATGAGAATGATCAACATTTTGTAAGATTTAAATTTTATTTTTTTCAGGCTCTCGGCTGGTGTCTAAGCTGCAGAGACATTTAAGAAACAATCTGGCAGCCTCCATGCATCTCCTAATTAAGTTTTCTCTGGAGCATCTGGAGTTGTGATGCTGCACTATATGACTATGATTCCTCAGGCTTGCCCATACACACAAGGTAAAAAAGATTCACACAACTGGAATGGAGATCAGAGTATGGAAGGAATTATATATCACACTTGTCCACTACAGAGAAAAACCTTGATGACATAGGAATTCTCTTTTTAGTCCAGAGTTTATGTTAAGCATTCACTAAACGTGGACTACTTGACAGCAACCCTACAAAGAAATTAACTTAAAGAAAAGACCTATTGAATTCAACTCAAATTAAAGAAAGCTTTCTTCACAATAGGTCAAATAATACCTTTTTTAACTCAAATTTACTTCAAGCTCTGCCTTCAGTCTGAGTTTGTAGCTACTCTTGAGACTTTTATCAACTATTCTGGTTATACCAGAAGGTTGTTAAGGATCATAACTTAGATCAGTGATTTTTAAATGTAAGTCTTTATGCATGTCTTCTTATGAAGAAAATACAAAGCTTTAGCAGTCCTGTCTGAGAACTGACATTCTTGCTGACCTGAAATAACATGGGCACCAGTTTTTCTGTACAAAACTTTTATACAGGTTCTGACTTGCAAAGGTACAAAGATCCTGACTGCTGTGGATTCTGTTTGAAGGTGAAGAGTGCCTCTGAAAATCACCTGCTCTTATTGATATTAATGACAATGACACTTCTCATAGTGGGTGCAGGATCACAAATACAGATGGGACTGTAATTACAGGCAAGTGCTCTTGTTCAATTAGATATTGGTTTATGGTTAGATGCACAGGACTTCATGTCCCTTCCTATAAATTTATTACCTTTACTTATAGTTCTGCATCATCATTAAATGTGAAAAATCCCTTTTTCATTTTTGTTAAGTTTTTAGAACCAGTGAGTTGCACTGTGTAATAATTCCACCAATCAATCATTTGTGGGGAAATCTTGGTATTTTATCACTTTGTGTCTCTAAATTTTGTATTTCTTTCCACATTCTTTTTTAATTTTTCCTCTATCTTGACACTGGGAGAAATTCTGTACCTAATCATTAAGTTTTAATAGGACAATGCTAGTGTATAACTGGACTATCTGACTTCCTTTTTCTCTTTCCAAAGAAATTTAGGAAGATAAAGTAATTGGAGAAGATGATTTTTATAATCTGCAGAATCAGCAAGAAAGAAAAAAAAATCTTTTGTGTTTTATTTTAAACCATTCAAGTGGGAGAAAACTACTGTGGCCTGGAATGATTATTTGACGAAAGCATAGTATGTTTCAATAATGAGTATTATCAATATTATCAATGATTTAATCAATGATTAAATATTTCCTTTCACAATATATTGTGTATATATTGCTACATATTTAAAGGAGGTTTAGAAGTATCATCTGTTTATTTCTGCTACTACTAAAACCAATAATTAATGCATAAAGATATTTCTGTGCTTGATTGTCAACTTCCTTGCAATGATTTCACATTCAGTCAATATTGATAAAGGTATACAATAATAATAGCGGTATAACAAATTGAAGAATAATATACTGAATTTTTAATTGTTTTTTTCTTTAGAGATTTACTGTTATGGATGATTCTTGTTTAGCTACATTTTACACTGCAAGATAGAATTTGAGATTTAATTACAGAAAGTGGTACCATGTGGGAGCTTTTACATATGGTCGACTTAGACTGGAGCACCAACCACAGTTATGCATTTTGGCCTTCCTAAGATTTATCAACGTTATGCAGCTGTTGCTTCTCCTAGAAAAAGTGCCAGCAAAACATAATGAGGTTACAGTGAACTCCAAAAAGCAAAAACTTTCAAAGAGAAATCACAGAGCACTACAGCTGAAACCTCAGTCGGTCTTATTGCTTATTTACATAACATTACCCTAAAAGCTTTGCCTTAGGATTTTACTTTGAAAACTTGTCCTCTCTGGGGAGTCTTCACAACACTGTCTCTCTGTTTCTCTTCAGAACTCACACTACACTGATAAGTCTTAAGAAAACCAAATTATGGGGCTGTAGATGCTTTTTCACCCTGGGCATAGCAATAAAGACAACTTTGGCAAACAGAATTATGCCAATCTAGGTGTATTTACTACTTTCTTAGTAACAGAAAGATACGTCTGCATTAAATGTTCTCTGTTTATCAGGTTTTTATTTACAACAATAAAACAGTTTTACTGAGCCTGGATCCTAATTTCTGAAAGAAATTACTTCTCAATAGCCAGTGTACACTGTTTGATTGAGAAGCACATGAGCTTGTTTAGCTCCGGCTTCATGTTTACTGTAACATTTGTAAACGACTTGATTGTACATCTTTCACTTTATTATCTGAACATGAACATTTATGCACCTCATTTCTAGGAGCCGGGGCAGTCTGAAACCAACAGCAGTTTGTCTCGATCAGAATTCACGCCTGCATCCTTCTTATCTGAAACAGCAGCAGATTCCGTGTTCTATATTGCATAGCCATATCTGATTCATCTGAGATAAAAATAAAACTTTTGATTCTAGGAGACTCCAACTGGATTCTGAAAATGACTCAAATATCTTCCAGAACAGTACAGAGGTTTCAACTCTTTTATCAAACGCATTTATTTATTTGTGTGTGTATGTGTGCACACGTGTTTTTTTCATTTTGCGAAGTGGATGGCTGGAGTAAGGCTGAGATATATTCCTGGACAGATTTAGTCTTATTCCAACTTTACCCTGATGTAACTTCATCTATTTATACCAGTATAAACAGAAATGTGTTGTGTTATCTTTCTTACAGTTAATTGTAAGAACTTGAGATATTTCATAAATGAAAACTATGTTAACTACTTCTCCCTCTTCCCAGAATATTTTTATTGTGTTTTTTTCTGAGGAAGTGTATATATTCCTGAGCAGAGAGCACTTATCATGTCTGATGTTGGAATTCAGTGAATTAACGCTATCTTTCACGCAATTAAATCTCCATCAGGAAGCAGTTTTACATTTCTAGTTTTGTCTGTCAACATGTGCTTAACTTGCATTTCACCATCTTTTAAATAAATTCCTTTGTACAGCAAGACAATTCCCTGTAGTTGCATTTTTACTGGTTACTTTCTTTTTTTCTACTTAAGCTTTAGTATAGGGGTTTCTGGGGGTTCTTTTTGTTTGTTTGTTTTGCTATAAAATTTACTTCATATCTTTTTCTGTAGAGGAAGGGTTGCAGAAAAGATATTTGGTAAAAGAGAGTTGAGAAAATGTCTTAAAGTATTCCACTAACCTCATCCAGTGTTTGTTTGTTTGTAGATCTGTGCTGTAAGGAGTTCTGGTCGTCTTTCTTATATTTCACCGTACTGATGTTCATCTACTTTTCCGTGAAATATGGCTCATTTCTCAGTCTGTCCCATCTTTGTTGGGTTCCTGTAGAAAATTAATTTTGCTACCATTTAATTTTCATCACCACTGTCAACACCAATAGGGATTGAAATATTATAATCCTCCTCTGCACTCCCAAATATGAAACCCATTAGTAAACCTTAGCTGTCACTTTTTCCAAATTTCTTAGGTTAATTAATATTCCCATGGTGCCAAGGTCACCAGCAAAAGATTATGACTGGTAGTGTTACAAGTGGTTTGGCAAATTAGTATCTATTGAAATGCAACTCATTTAAAAAAATAAAACACTTGACATTGATACTTGACAGCTGCAATTGCTTGTTATAATTCAAGTAGTATTAGTGACATTGGCATTAAAATAAAATTCCCGTGAATAAGAAACAAAACAAAAATCTGATTTTATTTCAATTCAACACACACTAAGGTTATATTTGAAGAATAATACAGACCAGTAAAGCACAAAAAGACTAAGAATTTCTAATTTACACTTGCAATACATTGTTCCATCACACTGAGTCATTTGGGTTTTGTTTGAAGAAAAACTCTTATGATTTAATAGCTATCTGGAGACCTGATTTAAATAAACTGAAAATTTTTGCCTCAGTTTAGTTCCTATAGGACAGGGTAAAATTTCTGTTCCAACTGAAGACAGTAGTTTTGTCATCATATTTGCATTTTCAGATTTTAGGTGTTTCAGTATTCAATATTCAGTGACAGAAATAATCTGATGTTCTGATTTGATTTTTGCTTCCAAGTTCATAGTGTTAATGCCTTTTTCCAATTCTCCTACCTATTATCGATGTTGTTTCTGTTATAGTTACCCTCCTGAAACCTGAAGTCAAATATTCATTTAGCTTCTGGTCTGAACCTATTAAATCTTAAATCTGTTTGCACTGCTTACCAGCTCAACGTCTTTTGTTTTATTTATATTGCTAAATAACCTTTTACTACTTGTTTTCATTTCCTTTGCAAGGTCTAACTCAGCTTGACTTTTGGCAATTCTCACTTTATCCCTTCACTTTCTGGCCTCCCAAGATGTAGCTTTCTTTGTTGGTTAACCCCTTTTTACCATTTCTCCTAGAATTGCCCCCTATTCCAAAAAATATGCTGTGAGCAGAAATTAATCCATGTAGGCCTGGAGACCTTCAGCAAAACTTTAATCAGCATAGAAACTATGATTTGGGTTTCATTTGTACTCTTTGTTTTGAGACATAACAGTGTCTCCTCCCAAGATCTTTAGCTGACTTTACTAGCAAATCTCCTAATTTCTTAGCAATGTCCCATTAGAGTTTCTCCCTTCACATTGTGAAGCTTTTTGTAGAACTAGTTGTATTCATCCTACAATTTAAACTGAAAAAGTTTGTGATCCCTTGGTCTCTACAAAAGATATTTACCTAACTGCTTCCCCCATTCACATTTTAAATAGAATCCACTCTTCTTGGTATAAAAACCTTTGGTGCAGAAAGGCAGAAAAACTTAGCTGGGATTTTTTGTCTAACTGGTCCAAACTTTGTCTGCTAATAACTGGAGCCTAAACACCTTATTTTCCATTAGTTGTATTTTAAAGGCAGAATTATTAAGAGAGTCTGATTCTTCCTACAATAAAAACGTGGGTTTTGTGGCTTATGATTTTTTGTTCAAACTGGAATTTGGACTTGAATTTTCCACTCCAGGTGTCTGCCTCAGGCTAAACTTCCTCATTATTATTAGCACTAGCAACAAGTTCAGATAAAAGAGTTGGGCAGTTTATTATGGAGTGAAGTCTGGTCCATTTTGATTACAACAATTTCCCTAGAGCAAAGGGACTGGATCTTTTGTGTTCCTTTGTAGAAACCTGGAGATCAAAATCTTGAGAAATTTGGAAAAAGACCTGAAATTCCTAGGCCTCCTTCTCTGTGGCCACCAAATCGCACATTACAACAACAGACAAAGTATGAGTGACCTTTCTCTGATTTTCCTAGTATGTTCAAGTCAGCTGTCAATTTTATTGCAGAAATCTGCTGCTGTAGACTGCAATTTTTCAAACCTCTTAATGGTCACCCTGAGCGTAAGCAAGGTGCTGCATGCTAGATGTTCTGATTATTCTGATACTTTACATCGCAATATCCCTGTACTTTATGTACATAGTTGTAGAAAGGAACCCACTCTATTCCTGCTTTTTCGAGAGTGCTACTCGCTATTATGTAGATGAGCTATATAGGGGTAGAAATACAACACAAATACTTCGATACTTTTATATTCTGGATAGGACACAAGAAGAAGATCATAGGCCATAAGCCAGCATTGGAGCAAAACAAAATATTAAATGTGTGCTTGTTCAGTGAGAATCCCCACTGTTTGAGGCAGCAATTCTTTGAGTAATCTCTCAGCGTATCGTTCATGATTCATGTAAAAGGGGGCTGAACTGAATTTACACCAAATGTTTCTAATTTCCTGATTTTTTTGCCTATTTGATTTGCACCCTGAAGAACAGTATTAAGCGAAAGGTTTATTTTGTGTTTTTACTGCTCTTTTTACTCCCAATTTTTTAAATTCAGTTCCGTTTCTTTACAAGCTGGAGAAGTAAATCCTTTCAGCTATCACTAATTGGATCCGGGTTTAGACTGCAAGTTTTAGGCATGAATGAACAGTGCTTTACATATGTCTACTACTTGCAGGGTTACTGACCTGAAGGCACTCTTAAATTTACACAGGTCACTGAAGTCACTAATTTGTAGGGTGAAGTCTTGCCTGTGAAGACCGGTGAAATAAATAGATTCTGCCTGTTACAGAAGTAGGATTTGACTCACTACTCCCTGCAGCATTCCTTGCAATCTCACGCAAACGGCGGACATGTAGATCTCATCTGCACTTGCATAAATAGCTCCTCACGAGTCAGGGGTACTCCTTTTTCCAGGAGGCCTGAACGCGCATTGCGTACGGCGTCAGATCAGCATCATTCTGTATGGTGTCGTTGCACACGAATGTAAGGGAAGAGTCTTCAGCCTGGTAAACAAGAGAAAAAGTAGTATTTTCAGAGAAGTTGTGCATTTCATAGGGTTTCAGCTGATGTTAATCTGTTTACCCAGAATTCATCTGGGTTAAATTCGTTTGTTTTCTTTGGAAGAGTCTCCCAGGACTTTAGAGCCTTTAGAGTAAAACCCCACAAAATCCTGATTTGGAGAGTTTCTGTCTGACTAAATTTGTGACTGACTTCTGTGTAAAGATGAATTACAGGCATGACAAATATGTCTCATGGAGTTGATATTGGTCTAGGACAAAAACTTTCTAAGAGATTGCATTCGTCTTTTTGAGCTTTTTTCCTTTCCCTGCATAGTAACAAGTGGCATTTGGGGCAGCTCAATCCAGATTTGCAGAATTATAAGGAGGGTAGTGCTTATTCCTACACTGATTTCCTTGAAATCTACAGACCACCCTGAACTGAGGTATTTTAGACCACAAAAATTTTACAAAAATGTGAAATATATTAAAACACACACAAATGTTTTTAAAATTTTAGTAGGCGTTACTCCATTGGAAGGTGTTACAGCATTAACTTTATATATACTGGCTTAGGCTGGTCTTGGTTGTACTTTTTGTACCGGTTTTGACAGTTTAATTTCCCTTTTTTATTGTCATACGCTAAGATTTTTGTTTTATTTTGCTAAATTTAAGTTTTTTACTGATCCATAAAAATTTTTGCAGTTATAAATGAACTAGAGGTCTGTTGCATGCATATGATGGGAAATTCTTGATGAACTCAAGACAAAGGATATGCTTTAATCAGGCTTCAGAATCTGTTTGTTATCTGTACAATGGAACTGTTAAATTGCAGTCTCTTCAGGAATGCAATGTATATGTCACTTCTACGTCTATGGCACTTCATAAATTTTAAAACACGGCATTACCTAACCTGTAGGTAAGCATTTCTTAGCCATATATATTAACAGACTATTGTCTGAAAAGTAGGCAGGGTTTTCTGAACGGTTATTAATAACCTCTGGTTGCACAGGCAGCTAGTTGACTAATTGGCTACATTGCTTGTCTGAAAATAAAATCACAAATCAGTACTGAAAAAGTAAAAAACCTACTCTGGGAAGCATCTGATATGGTTAAAGAAATTATATTAACAGACTATTGTCTGAAAAGTAGGCAGGGTTTTCTGAACGGTTATTAATAACCTCTGGTTGCACAGGCAGCTAGTTGACTAATTGGCTACATTGCTTGTCTGAAAATAAAATCACAAATCAGTACTGAAAAAGTAAAAAACCTACACTCTGGGAAGCATCTGATATGGCTAAAGAAATCCAAGAAATGTAGCGGGGAAGTGACATCTAGCAGTCATTCTGTCTCAGAGCATGGGAATCAACAATTATTTTTGATTGATCCATATCTTTCAAAATCCTCCTTTGGTGTTGGTTTCAACACCTTCCAATGTAACTTGTTCCACTGCATAACTGTTATTACAGAGTTTTTAATACCTGAAGTTTAAATCTTCCTTGCTTGGAAGGAAAGCAATTCTTTCTTTTCCTAGATCCAGTGTATGTGAATGAGACTGATTACTTGTCTCTCTAATTCTATGTTCTGCCCTCAGTTCCCTCTTTTATGGACCCTTTTCCTTCAATCGTTCTTCATAAAACTTGGAAATCTTTTGGCCTTTCTTTGTCTATGTCTGTGATTCTTTTCTTCATCCCAGTGTGTTGAATCTGTCTTGTGCTGGGTGCACCAACACTAGATGTGGACTCCATTTCAGTATGCCGTAACAGAATGCAGTGACGTCATTAACTCTCAAGTCTTACGAGTGGCTATATGTATCATTAATGTTCATAGGAGTAGTATCTCCCCTTCTCTGACACAGCATCTCATCTTTCTGAAATATCTCTGGACAATACATTATTTTGCATCCTTTCCTTTTGCATTTGATTTGTCCTTCCCATGTTTACTCCTATGTGTATTCCTGTATTCAGATACGTCTTTGTGGCTTTTCCATTTTCTCAAGATCCGCTTGAATTCCAGTCCTGCCTTTCAAAACGAACTCCATCACAAGTTGTTGTCATTCACAAACTTTCTAAGTACAGCTAAATTTTTGGTTGAAATATTGAATAATATCAGGTCAGCCTTGTGAAGGACATTATATAATATATCCTACCCATTCTCCAACATGCTATTAACAAATTTTCTGGCCAAGATTTTACAGCAGCTTTACTCAGACTATATTTTCCCAGTTGGTTTATGAGTGTCATGTGAATCTGACATCCATTACTTTCCCAGATCTTGTTATCCTGTCAATGAAATTGAATTACATTGACATGAGTTATTCTTGACAAATTCATGTTGGTTTTGTTTTGTCTTTAGGTGAATACAAATAATTTGCTTCAGTTATCTTTCGATCAAAGAAAAGCTGACTCTTCTGTAGTTCCCTACGTCCTTTTTATGCTTGCATGCTTGTTCTCTGACTTTCTAGAACTTATTCACCTTCCACAAAACTATCTCATTTCTCCTGCACCCCTAATGAAAGGTCCCAAATTCCTTTAACTAATTCTGTAAGTACTTTGGGGTGATGCTTGTCAAGTCCTAATGACCTGAATGTATTCAACTTACCTAATTGATTGTTCCATTATTAGGCTGGTGTTCCTATTTCCTCATTAATAATAATTAAGTTAAACATCTGGTCACAGTTACCCTTTTTGTGAAGACTGAACCAAAGCAAGCTTTACACATTTCGTGTTTCCTTCAACTGTCCATTAATTGCTTGGTTTTGTCATTATACTTGCTTCTAGTTTTTGCTTTTATCTAACGTTTTTATAGAACTTTTTCCATGGCTTTTATAATTGTAATACATTTTCCATGTTATATTTTCTTTATTTGTTCACATATACTTTTGCTATTCCTTAGTCTTCAGTTTTAGTAAAGTTTTCAGTAATATTTTTATTTTAGTAAGATTTTCCTTGGTTTTATTTCTCATATGATTCATATTTCATTATCTGATTATTAAAGAATGCAGGCATATAAGTAATTCCTTATATTTTATTCTGAAGTATATAAGTTTGTCATTGCACCTTTCACACTGCCTCTTTCACAAAGACAAGTGCCTATGTTCTTTATAAAATCAGTGTTGAGAGACTCACAGAGGAATCTGTTATTGCAGTGATACAAGCCCAGCTCTTCTTGTTGGTACCTGTACATCAAACAGAAGATGCTACTTTCACTACAGATCAAGCCTGCCTGTCCTGCTGAGAATACCAGCCCTGTGGAAGAGGACTGAAGCTCTTCTTAAAAGAATATTGCAGCAGAAGCTGCAAATTTTTTCCTGGTCCTGAGGAAATAAGAGAAAATCTAATTGCACTTGGAACGGAGAAGAACTGGTCTGCATATTTTACAGTAAACTGTTGCTGGGTAAAATAAAAGTGGTCTAAAGAAAAATATTGTTAGTCATAAACCCTATTTTCCCTGCTTCAGCTGACTGCCTTAAGCATAAATGTCTTTCCTGCATGCTTTCCATCTGACTCCTTAACAGTTGAGTTCCTAACTAGTATGTGACCCTAAATTTTCCTTATCTTTTTAGAAAATATCTCAAAGCCTAATTTTGTCTTCAGTGAGGTAGTTCTGTAACCACCCATACAGTAAACGTTAAAGAGGGAGCAACTTTGGAATTAGGTATTTGATTACCTTTTTAGTGCTTTGTGTGGCTCAGGCTGTATGGGAATAGATATGCTGGCTTCCATAGAAATGGATCTACTACCAATGATCTTTAGAATTCCAGTTTCTGGTTTTCACTTGTTATATGCAAAATCCTACCTGTTTGTTTGTTTGGTTGGTTTGGTTTGTAATACATTGCTTAGGCATGTTTGTTTTATCCTGAGACTAACGAATTTGGTGTACAAATTGCATAACCGATTGCGCACTATCCCAGTCAGCCCTGGTTCTCACCAGGTATTATTGAGGCTCTGTGGGATCTGGGAAAACTAGATAAGCACAAAAATCAATTAGCATCCTATCCATATGCACCTATGAGTAACTTTCCTAGTGGCTAAGGACTATTCTTCAAAGGCAATAGGTGACTTAATGAACAGAAACGCTTGACTTGTATCATTAGATTGTTGTGCTTTTTTCATAAAATCTCTCATCAGAAAATACTGGTCTTCTACTTCTAATGAGTGAATTATGTTCTATTCATTTTCATGTCCTATAGAAGACCACTTGTTAGGTTGGAATTACTGCAGATACACATTTTTGGAAGTTTCAGGAGGCTTCAGTCTTTCCTCTTACCCTTCTCCAACATTTTCAGGCATTAAATTATCATAGCCCATATGTTAACTGGGGGAGATAACATGCCAGCGTTTCGCCAAAACCCACAGTTTGCTTGTAGTACAAACACTAATACTAGTAGCTTGTCCCAATTTGTTATTTAATATTTACATCCCTGTCATCGGACTGACATGAGCAGTGGGTCTAATTTAATTAAAGCATTATGGGTTTTTTTCTACAAAAGAGCAGCATTTGGCTTTGTTTCAAGCATAACTTGAAACAGTTAAAAAAAAAACCAAAACAAACAAAAACCACACAAAAGCCTAATATGAATAGTTTCGATGGCCCTCAAGATATCAATCCATTTCCCTTTGCTTCCTTTCACACTGAACCACCCTGCCAAAATCTGAAAAGCCACTTTTTACACATTACCTTCCAAATAGCTGCTACTCCCAATTTTCCTCAGCTGCCCTTCTAATGATCACTGGTCCATTAGTCTGCCTTTCCCCGGCTAATTGCCAGCACAGTCCACCTGGCTGTTTTTCAACAGAACCACAAGTATTTGCATCACTGAGGGAGCCCAGATACAGAGAGGCAGATACAAAAGCAAAAGCAGGGAATGGCAGGACAAGACAATTTTCTTTGCTCTATGGGTAATATTAATTTGGCAAATCATGTTACTTTTAGAGACTATGAACAAAATGTATACACTAAGGCTAAGTACATAAATAAAAGGTCGGACAGAGCCTCTGTCTGAAAACCTGCATTTTCTTCCTTCTTTTTTTCATTTTGGTTAAAAAAGTTTCCACGTTCCTTTCACATGGAACACCCTGCAACACTAACTTCTGGCACTGATGAGGAACATGATTATTCAGTGTTTGAAAAGGTATTTGGCAGCAATATCCTGGCTAATATCTCAAGCTGGTAACTTTGTGATTCCTGTTCTGAGTGTCCATAACATGATCTTTCTTTGATCAGGGTAATTTTGTTTATAAATGGTGCCCTGTACTTGCTCAGCAAAGGCACAGAAAATGCAAATATATTTCTAAATGGCATTTTTGGTCCAGGGAGATGATTGGTAACACTGTGTGGGGTGCCAGGCAGTCAATGTACCAGGAATCATAGGCCACCCAAAGTGCCGCAGAAGAGGTACTTTCTTCTTGTAAAGGTAGGAGCTAATCAGTCTGAATCTGATCAGAGGACCCAGGCTAGAGCCGATTCTGTTCCTACCCACAAACAAAATGCTTTCTGAAAATATTACTGAATATGTATGGCTTTCACAGTGATACAAACAAAAAAGCATTAAAATGTGTTATCTTAGTGCTTGTTTTATGTGTCATACAATACCTACAGAGGTTCCAGCATGGGTTTTTTTTCAGGTGTGTTAAGGGCAATTTTTCTTAAAATCTCAATTTAAGAGTGCAGTAATTAGAGAGTAAAAAACAACCAGGTTTTCAGCTCTTAAACGATTCTAGATAACCTTCCATGGGCAAGAAATGGGAGCTGATGAATGTCAGCCTTACTGTTGCAGTTTAACCCCAGCCAGCAACTAAGCCCCATGCAGCCGCTCTCTCACTCCCCTGTGGTGGGACGGGGGAGAGAATCAGAAGAGTAAAAGTGGAAAAAATCATGCTTTGAGATAAAGACAGTTTAATAGGTAAAGCAAAAGCCGCGCACGCAAGCAGAACAAACCAAGGAATGCATTCCCCACTCCCCACGGGCAGGCAGGGGTTCAGCCACCTCCAGGGAAGCAGGGCTGCATCACGCGTAATGGTTTCTTGGGAAGACAGACGCCATCACTCCAAACGTCCCTCCACCCCTTCCTTTTTCTTCATCCCAGCTTTATAGACTGAGCATGATGTCATATGGTATGGAATATCCCTTTGGCCAGCCTGGGTCAGCTGTCCCGGCTGTGTCCCCTCCCAGCTCCCCCGGCTTCCCGTGCCCCCCCAGCCTGCTCGCTGGCAGCCCAGCACGAGAAGCTGGACTGTCCTTGACTGCTCAGCAACAACTCAAAACATCAGCACCTTATCAACAGTTTCTCATCCCAAATCCAAAACACAGCCTCACACTAGCTTCTGTGAAGAAAATTAACCCTAGCCCAGCTGAAACCAGGACACCTACCACACCTTTCTAGTTTGAACATACTTTGACATGATCACAGGCTTGGTTATTCAGTCATGCTCTTTGATAAAATAAATGTTTGTTGTGAGTGGGAAATACTGCAGATAATTAGTAGGAAAAATATTAGGAATATTTTTTAAACAATGCTACAACAGATTAACTGCTGTTTTATATCCAGACTTTCCCTCTCTTGTTATGTATATTTAATCAAATCATACTAGCATTAAACTTATACTTCCAAACTTCAGCAAACAAATATGTATATGCTTTCCTAGCCTTTATTAAAAGCTGAATTTCCAGATTCTGTAGCATGACCACTAAATAGCACGCTCCACCTCAGCCCTCCATCACCGAGGAAGAACAGCACTTTTTCTTCCTCTCAGGAAACAGCCCGGGGATCGCCACAGCCACAGTATTTCAGCCCCTCACTCAACAGCTGATTGATCTGCTGTTAAAGCACAAAAATACCTGCCAAATGCCTGAGGTACTGGAACCCGGAGTTCCTGTTTGCAAGAGCTACCCCAGTCATGGGCTCAGTCCTGACGGCTCTCTGCTGTTGCTCGGTGTTGACTAACCTTCAGCCTCGCCTCTCCCCGCTCGGGGGATACCTGGCAGCTAGACTGTCCCACAGCAAAGCTGCCCTGTGCCGCGCCAGGAGCTGGGAAGTTTTCTGTCCAGCAACCACCACCTCCTGCTTCGGGATGTGTGCCTTGGTTTCCCAGCAGCTCGCCTGAACGATGAACGCCTAAAATCCGCATTCCCTTCCCACTGTTCCACTGCACCTCCTCCCATTCATTCGCCTTAACAAAGCCGAACACTTCAGCATGAAGCAGGTGTGTTACACATGTGCTGTTGAACATCTGGCTAATCCTCTGTGGGGGCCAGAGGAGTGTGCAAATCCTAAAACGGGCAACACTCCAGGAAAAAAAAATGAATCACTAGCTCTGTAAGCAAACTATTTCTGGTCTCAATTGAAATCCGGGCTTACAGCTCTCTCATTCTGCGTCGGCCCACTGAATTGGGGTTTTGATCTGCCTAAGTTTAAAGACAGAGTATGCATAATGTGATTTGTTTTATATATGTTCTAGAAAAATATTCCTTTCTACATATGTTTTCACACCTTGAAAAAATTATGGCCCCAAGAGTGGTGTGGTTATAAAGAAAATGAATAAGAGGGAAAATGTCATTTTGGGTCTCCAATACTGCTGTGCATTCATGGCTTCCTTTGAAATTGTGGCATGTGTGCGTCTGAATGGGTAACTTACTTTCTATTTAATGTGTGATTTTGATCATACTTATACACAAAATACCAGTAATTGCTGCTTCCCTTCATCATGCTTCATACTGCTTTCATCAAATTGTATTTTTATGGACTTCTGTATGAATCATATCGTCACATTTTCATCCTGCTAGTCCCTTGAGGATTTGTTCCAGATCAGATATAAAACCAGAAGAGCGTGTTTTCTGAATGTAATAATGTTGCAGCTCATGACAGTGAAAGGTTCATCTGGAGAACTATTCTCAAATGTCAGGATGATAGAAGTCAAATGGAGTTAACGCTATGGCATTTAAAATATTTTTGGCCTAAAACTCTCATGAGCAAGTGGTGAGATTTTGATATCATCAAACTGGAACTTTTGCTCTGATTTGATCTTTAATCAAAAGTCTCTAGTCTCAATATAACCTGCATTTCAAAAGTATTTTTCTGACTTATGTGATTTTTTTTTGAAGATGTGGCCAGAAACTTAAATAGAGAGTTGTTTTCCAAACAGAACTTTGGTTTCAATCCATGCCCTTTCTGAAGTTCTTAATGCATAAATGCATAAAATGCAACAAACAGGGTAAAAGTCAACTTTTGTGGTGAAATTCTTACAGGGATTTTGCCTCAGAGTAAGATTCTCTGATTAACATTCTCCTTTGCTCAGACACAAGGTAAGACTTAATAAATAACATTAAACCCTCACAGAGAGCGAAATGGTAAACAAAGACTATTTTTCATTTCTGGAAGTTACAGAGTTCTTGAGGAATCTATTGCTTTTATAAATCAATACAGATTTCTGCAAAATGAGTGATGACAGCATTAAAAAATTCATCATATTAAATATGTATTAAATATGTCCTTTAATATTTGTTTGATTTTGCTTTACCAGAGGCATACTAAGAAAAACATATTTTAAGAATAATTTTTTATGCAAGTATAATCCTTAAATAGAATTCTTAATTCTTAAATAGAATTTTTAATGGAGCTACAGAGATGGGATCCTAATGCTCTCAGTAAGTTATTAATTTTTCTTTCTCTTCATGGACTCATGGTAGTTAGAATAGACTGTAGAAAGCTTTCTCCAACTTGCTGTCACAAATCCAGTGAGGACCAGCAAAACTAAGCTAGCTGATTTATATGTGATTTGTTTCACTGTCTCTTTCACAGGGGCAAAGGCTAGCAAAAATAGCAAAGATTACATCATGAACTAAAATAATTATTTCTGCAACAAAGTTCAATGATGGTTTAATGTCCATACAAGTGTTTGCATGGGAAAGTTTTGTATTCTAAAACCAGTGGGCCAAATTCATCCTTGAATTAATAAAACTCCATGTTCTGTTGAAAATATTAACAGCAGAGTGCCTGTCATTGGATCCGGGATATATATTCTGTTGTATTTCTTTAAGTACATCACTTAAGGTATGGTCTGTGCATAGTTCCAGTTTGATGATATCAAAATCTCAAGATCAGGGTGCATCTTCCAAAGATTGTTCCATGATTTGCAGAATGCTCAGTCCACACTCCTTCTTCCCATTTGGTGTTTGAGAAGATGCATAACGATGGTGTCAAGTCCCTCCCTCAGCATGCTTTGGATTTGGCCAAAATGACATCAGTGGAGATTCCCAGCTATGCTGAGAGACATTTGAGTGGAAGCAGTAAAGGCCAGATTTCAAGTGAAGGGCAAAAATAGCATAGTTAAAGGACATTTTTGAGGAGTTTGAAAGAGAGAAAAATGGTATGAGATAAGTGGAAGAGGTCACACGAAGGTATTCTTTACAAGAGTTTTGCTAAAATGAAGAATGATGCAGGTCTGAAAGACGGACGTCCATGTGACTCCTGCATTTTCTTCAGAGGTTCTGTCTCTGAAGCCCAGCAAGAGCTCCGGGCAGACAAGCATTGAACAGAGACTGAAGGATGTATGCATACGGTTTGGAAACAGCAGATTTTAGGAAATAGGAATGATTTAAGATTATACAGTCTTGTGTCTGATTCTGCAGGACCTGAAGACTAACAGCAGCCAGAGAAATCTTTCCCTGCCATGTTGTGTTATTGTGGAAAAAACAGTTCAGACTTTACTATTGCACTTTGAGACCTGCACTGGACACCTCAGTAGATGTTCAATTTTTCATCGGGTTCTGTTTTCCACTGTTGGAATGGAAGTTGTCACTGTTGCAGTATCCACATCATTTCTGATGTCCACTAGCACTGAGCATCCCTAACCTCCCTCCAAGGCACCACCATTGCACAAGTTCACCGTTTCTGATGGACACAGATGTCCTTTTACTCTACTTAGCTGTCTCCCCTCCCCTTCTGCTCCAACAGCCCTCCAGACTCCTTTTGCCATCACCGCTATTCTTCGGTGCCTTTCTTAAATTGTGTGGCTGATCAAGGTACCACCCAGCAGCCTGGTAGCTGGGGTGGCACAAGCAGTTATGGGCTGGATGGCTAGGGAGATCCCATCTCTAATAGCTGAATTTGTTGAAGTTAAAGGCAATCCATTTCAAAAAGGTGAACTTGGGGGCAAATATGGCACCCTGCAGTACTACAAAATTCTTTTCCTGTGGTGTAGTGATACAGTGTCAGAGCATCACCAAAAGTACACGACATTATTTCTTAACACAATAACCTGCAGAGTGATAGACAGAATGTAAAGGGTTTACTCTAGAAAAAATACATAGCCTTTTCAGAAGGAACAAGAAGCAGAGTGCTCAACAATGGCTGTTGCAATTGTTTGGATTTCCTTTGATCCACTTGCAGAATCGTGGAGACCCCTTAAAAATGTCTTTCGTTCCCTTGAAAGGAATGTGAAACATTATTACCATGAACAATATGTTTTATCAGTTTTAAGGCTGTAAATATGAAAAGCAAAACAAAGCCCAAGCTACTATTCAGAAATGGAAAAACAGAAGTCTGGAGAAGAACTATGCTCTTAAACCTAAAAAGATTTTAAGAAATTTGAAAGTAAAAAAAATTTAATTGTGGAAATCTTAAGGCAGGATTTCTTGTGATGTATTACAGTTTGACTAATTGGTAATTCAGTCTCTTGCATTTGTTTCACACTGAAGGTGTTTTTTTATTTATAGCTGTGGTTAACAATGCAATAGTCAGTTCATACTACACAAAATATAAGCAGTTTGTTTCATGTTTAAATGTTCAGTGAAAATCTGTAGAATTTAAATTGATGTATAAATATGTACATACATATATATACATGCACCTACCTATAATAAAAACTAAAAAAAACTTTGAAGAAAAAAGAAAAATAACTCCTTGTTTAAAAATCCTTCAAATGGTCCTTTACAGAAAGTTATTCCTGCTAAAGTCCTTTCCCTTTATACTTAAATAAAGGTTTTTGCACGCTGTTGTGAAGTACAAGTGCAAGGAAACAAAACTAATTTGAAAACAGAATATATTACTCATAGAATGATGTTAATTTTAACCTATTTTTTAAAAATAGTACCTTTGTATAAAAACTATTCAGGCTTACTATACTATTAATACAATTTTACTTTTCAGTGTTCAAAGCACGGTGCAGCTTGCAGCAGTGTGCTCTGTACCAGTCACTTCTGCTATACACAGAGAGAGAGAACAGCCCTGCAGCCCCAGCCCGGAGCA
>NW_010541136.1:17490-27843 GCF_000687285.1 Phaethon lepturus | reverse complement strand
CCTGCTAAAAGGTCTGTTCCCATCTTTCTTAAAAGCTCCCTTTAAGTACTGGGAAGCTACAATAAGGTGTCCCAGGAGCCTTCTTTCTCCAGGTTGAACAACCCCAACTCTTTCAGCCTATCCTCAGAGGAAATGTGTTCCATCCCTCTGATCATTTTGGTGGCCCTCCTTTGGACCTTCTCCAATAGGTCTATATGTTTCCTGTGCTGAGGGCTCCAGAGCTGGATGCAGGTCGCCACGTGGGGTCTTATTAGCACAAAGTAGAGGGGCAGAATCCCCTCTCTCGACCTGCTGGCGCTGGGCCGACTGCTTTGGATGCAGCCCAGGATATGGTTGGTCTTCTGGGCTGCAAGTGCACATTGCTGGCTCATGTCCAGCTTTTCTTTCACCAGTACCCACAAGTCCTTCTCAGCAGGGCTGCTCTCAAGCCCTTTATCCCTCACAGCTGGTATTGATACTGGGGTTTGCCATGACCCAGATGCAGAACCCTGCACTTGTCCTTGCTGAACCTCATGAGGTTCACACGGGCCCATTCCTTGAGCTTATCCAGGTCCCCCTGGATGGCTTCTCATCCCTCAGGCATGTCAACCCCACCATTCAGCTTGCTGTCATCTACAGACTCACTGAGGTTATACTCAATCCTATTTTCTATGTCATTGATTAACATATTAAAGAGTACTGGTCCCAGTACAGATCCCTGAGGGACGCCACTCATCACCAGTCTCCATCTGGACATTGAGCCCTTGACCACTACCCTCTGGATGCGACCATCCAGTCAATTCCTCATCCACCCAACAGTCCACCCATCAAATCCATCTTTCTCCAATTTGAGAGAGAAGGATGTTTTGGGGGACCAAGTCAAAGGCCTTACAGAAGTCCAGTTAGATGACACCTGTAGCTCTTCCCTTGTCCACTGATGTGGTTCCTCCATCCTAGAAGGCCACTAGGTTGGTCAGGCAGGACTTACTTGGCTGGGGTCACAGGTGACTTGTGCCAGAGCTGGAAATATCTCTCGGCTCTGTTGAACCCTATGTCTCCTATCAGTGGTGCTTAAAAATTAAAACAAAACAATAGAAACCAAAAACCCAAAACCAAACAGACCCCTCAAAAACCCACAACAAAAGCAATGATGACAAAAACCAGCAAAAACCTAACCCCATCAAACCCGATTGCACTGGACCTGATTTTTAAAAATGGTGATTGTTTGATACATTTGGTCTTTAATTAAGCATTAAGCTTCATAAATTCACTTGTGCTCTGGGCTCATGTTGTGGTGTAGAGCTCAGAATGAGGCTGTCTTCTGTTCCCCAGCATTTGGTCCATCTATTCACAGTTTGTAATATGAATTCTAGAATCAAAACTGTAGTGCACTTTTACTGCTGGCTGAGCAAGTCTGGGATTGATGTTTATCAGGCTTGCTGCCTTTTGTCCTTACTTTGTGTTGGTGGTTTTGCTTATGTATCCATTCTTTCATTTCTTTTTGCTGAGATGTGCTGTTACACACAAAATTATCTTTTTACAAGTGATGGTGACTCCACCACTTCCCTGGGCAAAATTAAAAGAAGTCACTGTCACTGGAAGCGTTCAAAAAACATGTAGAGATGGCACTTCAGGATATGGTTTAGTGGGCATGGTGGTGTTGGGTTGATGGTTGGACTTAAAGGTTTTTTCTTAAAGGTTTTTTCCAACTTAAAAAGTTGGCTTTTTTTATTTGTTTTGGTTTTGGTTTTGGTTTTTTTCCCTAGGAGTGCTATACTGAAGTAAATTATGTCTGAAAGGGGCAAGGAAGTTCAGAAGTTTAGGGTCAAGCATTTTGCAAGGAACTACAGAGTTAGGCATGCACTCACTAACCACCACCATAGTCAATTCAATGACTATTCAAGCAAATAGCATGAAAATAATAATAAAAAAAAAGTTTTTGAAAAACACTAGGGTTTCAGATATATATTTGTTATCTTTGTTAAATTACACATTAGTACCAGTGAAATAAGGCTTGGCATTTTAAATTTTCTTTAACTGAAGGTGATTTGGTCTGTAACAGTATCTGCAAAGAAATCAGGGTTTTGCAAGAGTCCCATAGAAGCAAATCCCATGAACGGGATCTGCTATCATGTCATAAGTATGACTCATAGGGTGGTATTTAGTTTCCTAAATACGCATGTCAAGTGGTATCTTAGAATCTGTAAAGTATCTGGGACGTGTGTGTGTAGCTGGTGTTTGTGACATAGGAGACCTACAAAAAACTTTCTCCTTTCCATAGCAGCAGATGAAGGTCAGGTGGGATTCCATAGGACATGTAAAATGGCAGCAGGTGCCTTTAGATAGGCAACTGAATCCAGTCCCCTGTCTCTAACAGAAATTGACACAAGACACAGAGGGAGGCATCTATCCTTGCTGTATGATGGAGTGAATTTGTTGTCACTAGACAAACACAGTGAGTGACACAATAACTAGACTGAAGGGAAAGGAGGAAAAGGTGACATTGCTTTTTCTCTTTTACAGTAAAGTATCTTAGTACTGGGACAAACAGCATAGTTTAGATTAAAAAAAAAAAAGGAAGGATTGCTGCCTCTGGGAAGCTATGTCATGCCAAGCATTGAAAAAATTTTTTCATAAACTGAATTATGGGTGTGTTACTATTTTGAGATTGTAGTTACATGAAAGTTGTTACATGCAAAGCTTAACTGAAGAGTTAACCTGTGCCAGGGCTCAGTCACCCTCACATTAAAAAAGTGTTTCCTGACGTTCATACAGAACCTTCTGTGTTTCAATTTGTGCCCATCACCTCTTGTCCTCTCACTGAGCACCACTGGAACGAGCCTGGCTCCGTCTTCTTTGCACCCTCACTTCAGGTATTTGTGAACATTGATGAGATCCCCCTGCCAAGCCTTCTCTTCTCTAGGCTGAACAGTCTCAGCTCTTTCAACCTTTTCTCATAGGAGAGATGCTCGTGGTCAACTTGCTGTTCACCAGTAACCTGAGGGCCTTTTGTGCAAAGCTGCCTTGCAGCTGGTTGGCCTCCAGCATATACTGGTGCATATTTTTTTTCTCCCCAGGTGTGGGACTGTCCTTCCTGATGTTGAATGCCATGAGGTTCCTGACAGGCCATTTCTCCAGCCTTTTGGAGTCCCTCTGGATGGCAGCACAACCCTTTGACATATTAGCCACTCCTCCCAGTTTAGTGTCAGCAGCAAACCTGCTGAAGATACACTCTGGCCCATCATCCAGATCACTAAGGAAGATGTTGGACCAGACTGGGCTCAGTGTTGTCTTCTGTTCTACAATGCTAGGCCTCCAATTAGGCTTTGTACCACTGAACATCACCCTTTGGGCCTGGTCATTCATTTCCAACCCACCTCACTGTCTCCTTGCCCAGGCCATACATCAGCATGTCTATGAGGATCTTCTAAGAGACAGTGTCAAAAGACTTACTGAAGTCTAGGTAGACGATACCCACTGCTCTCCCCACATCTACCAAGCCAGGTGTTTCATTGTTGAAGGTTCTCAGGTTGGTCAGGTATGTCTTCCCCTTGGTGAGGTCATGATGACTACTTGTGATGACTTGCTTGTGCTTCGTGTGCCATTATGTGGTTTCCAGGATTAGTTCTTGATCTCAATTGGCATTGAGGTGAGGATGATTTGCCTCTGGTTCCTCCTTCTTGCCCCTCTTGAAGATATGAACGACATTTGCTTTCCTCCAGTCTTCAGGTACTTCTCCCAGTCACCGTGATCAAAAATAATCAAGAGTGGCTTGTGATGACATGAGCCATCTCCCCCTGCACTCATGGGTGCATGCCATCAGGGCCATGGACTTACGTCTGTCCAGTTTGATTTAAGTATTCTCTAACCTGATCCTGAAGTAAATCCTGATTCCCTTAGCCTTTCCCCTTGGTCTCTGGGGCCTGGGAATCCAGAAAGCTGGTTTTACTACTGAGGACTGTGATGAAGGAATTCAGTACCTCAGCCTTTTCCATGTCCTGTGTCACTGAGGTCTCTGCCCCATTCAGCACTGGGGTCACATTTTCCCTAGCCCTTTTTTTTGCTACTTAAATACTTACAGAAGTTTTTTGACATCCCTCGTCACGTTCAACTCCAGGTGGGCTTTGACTTTCCTAAATTCATCTATTCATGCTTGGACAGTGTCTCTGTATTCCTTCCAGGTTACCTGTCCATGCTTCTGCCTTCTGTACAGTCCCTTTACATGCTGGAATTTTGCCAGGATCAACTTGTTCACCCATGCAGGACTCCTGGCATTTTTGCCTGACTTCCTGCTCATTGTGATGGACTGCCCTTGAGCTTGGTGGAAGTGATTCTTAAATATCAACTAGCTTTCTTGGACCCCTATTACCTCTTTCACTTTGGAGAAGCCAAAGTCTGCTCTGCTGATGTCCAGGTTATGATCTTACATTTTTACTGTGCTCCCTCCTCTCATGATCCAGAACTCCAACATCTAATGGTCACTGCATCCAAGGCTGTCTTTGGCCTTCACATCCCCAATGAGCCCTTCCTTGTTGATGAGTATGTGGTCCAGCAGAGCACATCTCCTTGTTGGTTTCTCTATCACTTGGGTCAGAAAGCTGCCATTGATGCACTTCAGGAATGTCCTGGAGAGGAGGTTATTCCCTGCTTTGTTTTCCAGCAGATGTCAAGGTGATTGATGTCCCCCATGAGTACCAGAGTCTACAAATGTAACACTACTTCTGTCTTTGGAAAGTCTCACCTGTTTGTCCTTCCTGGTCAGGTAGTCTATAGTAGACATGGACTACAATGTCATCCATACTGTTTTGCTCTTTAATCCTCATCCATAAGGGCTCAGCTGGCTTATCACCCATCCATAGGCAGAGCTCTATGCAACCCAGGTAGCCTCTCACATAAATGGCCTAAATGCCAGCTCCTTGCCTTCCCACCCCATCCTTCCTAAAGATTTGTATCCCTCCATTGCAGCACTTCAGAAATGTAAACAATCCAAATAAGTCATAGAATCATAAAATGATTTAGGTTAGAAAAGACCTTTAAGATCAAGTCCAATCATTAGCCTAGCATTGCCAAGTCCACACTCAAAACAAGTCCCTAAGCACCACATCTACACGTCTTTTAAATACCTCCATGGTAACCCATTCAGTGAAGAAATTTCTCCTAACATCCAATCAAAACCTAGTCTAGTGCAAGTTAAAGCTGTTTTCTCTCATCCCATTACTTGTTACTTGGAAGGAGACCAACATCTTACCTCACTACAACTTTCTTTCAGGTAGTTGTATCTATCTTTCAGAGATAAGGTCTCCCCTGAGCCTCCTTTTCTCCAGACAAACAAATGCAGTTCCCTCAGCTGCTTTTCATATGACTTGTGCTCTAGACCCTTGTCCTGATTTAACCCCAGCCAACACCACACAGCTGCTTGCTCACTCCACCCCAGTGGAGCAAAAGCCATGCATGCAAGTAGAGCAAAGCGGAATTCCTTCACTGCTTCCCACTGGCAGGCAGGTGTTCGGCCATGTCAGGAAAAGCAGGGCTCCATCTGGCGTAACAGATACTTGGAAAGAAAAAACACCGTAACTCCAAATGTGTCCTCTTCCTCTCCTTCTTCTTCCCACAGCTTCATATACTGAACATGGTGTCACATGGTGTGGAATATCCCTTTGGTCAGTTGGGATCAGCTGGCCTGGCTGTGTCCCCAAACACAACTTGGTGTTGCCTGCAAACTTACTGAGGGTGCATTCAATCCCCTGATCCAGATCATTGATAAAGATATTAAACAGAACTGGCCCCAGTACTGAGCCCTGGGGAGCCACTTGTGACCCACTGCCAACTGGATTTAACTCCACTCACCACCACTCTTTGGCCCCAGACACCCAGTGCTCTTTTACCCAGCAAAGAGTACACCCGTCCAAGCCATGAGCAGGCAGTTTCTCCAGGAGTATGCTGTGGGAAACGGTGTTGAAAGCTTTACTAAAATCTTGAAGACAACATCCACAATCTCTATGATCCCAACAAGATCATAGACCTGCAGCTGTGCATAGATCACTAGTTCCTCAAGTTTATTGCCCACGCTGCATGTGTTACTGTACCGGCACTTCAGAGAGGCATCATAACATGCTGTTTTCACATAAAGGATCATTTGTTTTTTTTCCATAGTGATGTCTTCCAGTCATAGATACTTCCTTTCTTAAATGTCAGTGCTTGTGGTTACCATGCTTAAGGTCTGTTTTGTTGATTTTGTATTCTTTTTTGTGCTCATCATTACCCCGGGCCCTTTGCTTGTCATTCCTGTCCATCACTCCCTCACAGGGCTGCTAGTAACTCTCCCCCTTTTTGTTCCTAGATTAAAGCTCTTCTCACCAGGTCAGCCATCCTGCTGGCAAAGACACTTTTGCTCTGCTTAGTGAGGTGCATCCCATCTATCCCAAGCAGCTGAATCCTCTGCCTGACATCTGCTCTGCGACCAATTGTTGGCATACGGTATCAGCCCTCTCCCCTTTGCACCCTTCAGCCTCACCAGCAGACAGGATTGAGAATACCGCCTGGGTCCCCAGAGCTCTGTAGTCACTATTGATACTGTCCAGTTTGCCCTATTGCTGCCCACAGGGGAGAACATCTGGGGGTACTAGTCGGAGGGTTGGACACACCTCAGCAGTTTCTCCACAACACCCTGGATCCAGGCACCAGTAAACAGCAAGGTTCTTCAGACAAAAGATCAGTTTGGCAGATAGGTTCCTCTGTCCCTTGTAGCAGGGAGTCACCTGCTACTATTACTTGCCACTTCCTCCTGGTAGTCTTGCACGGGTCAGGGTCAGTTGGCCCAGATACCTCACCTGAAACCACGCCCAGCTCTTCCTCAGCTTTGAGGGCAGTGAACCTGTTCTGTAGTGACAAGCCACTTACTTTTTGTGCTTCTTCCATTTTGTCTTCTTAAGTTTCAGAGATATGATTTAAGTATTATCTGAGTAGTGCAACTTCTCACAGCATGATATTATTGTACATTGGCATGCACTGTTGTGACGGTGAGAGAGACTTCACTGTGAGGTTCAGATTAGACTTCACTGTAAGGTTCAAATTAACAATTTATTTGAACTTCACTCACAGGTCCAGTACACCACTAGTGCAGGTTTTTATGAGTACAATGGAAGAATGCACTACTGCAACTATAAACCACAGGCATGCTAGATATTAATACCTTAAAAAGAGTGCACTAATCACAATCTTAAAGCATGCCAAATACCATACATATGTTTCTTAATCACTTACCCTCTCTCAGGAAAGGCCCCTCAATCCCTGGGAAGTTACCTTGGACAAGGAGGGAAAGAACCTCCTACAGGCCAGCTGTACCGTTGGAAAGACTGCCCAATTTCTGTTCAAACCTTACATTTTTAATTTCCTGATTTGATGGGTGGGGGCAGGACTCGTCTGAGTGGATAATTTTGTTTAGTCTGGTGGTGTGATGGCCATTAGTCTACATTGACAGAAAGTTACTGAATAGTGGTGGAATGGTGCTCAGGGCATTTGTTAAGGGCTTATTGAAGGCGCCACTCAGGTTTCGGTTCTTACCATGATGCAGTGGCTGAAACCAGGACAAGTGTTCAGGCAACCCTGGGCCGAGCCCTTTTTGCAGGGCCCCCCAAGTCATCTTCTGCATAGATAAGGATTTGTCAAGATGAGATGAAGCTAAGTCGATTCACAACTCCCTGCATCTCACCTTTGTGCTCCGAAACCTGTCTAGCCGGGTGATCCCGTACAGTTGGACATCCCTTACAACTGTTTGACAGATGAAATAAGTTCCTTTCATTGGTTTGTGTGCCTGGCCATCAGCATGGCCAGTGATGAGGCAATTAGCCATGTAATAAAGCTTTTGATAAAACCAGACAGACCTACCGGTCAGGAAAAAAGCCTCATTTTCTGTGTTTGCATGCATAGTTCTATTCCTGGGGATCAATGAAACACCTTTCTATGCCCTGGAGTATACATTAGAAGTAGCTGTAGTCAAGACTAATTAAAATGTAAGCACTATGGTTGGAATGTGGGGTTTTGGCAAACATTTCAGCAATGGTAAAATACTTCAATATTCCCAAACATGACTGGCATGTTCAGGTTTTGATGAAAGCTACTGTTTCAGTCAATGACCTGTGGGCGTATGACAAAATACAGTGTGCAAATAGTGGTTAGTATGAATAATATTTGGCAGTGTAGAGGATTTACTTATTTGTGGTTTGTACATACCATTTTTCATTACCAAATAAATGGCCCAGAAATACCAGACCTTACAGCTAAGCTAAAATATGCCTGAGGTATTGCTCCCAAAGACTGTCTTTTGCTTGAAGCCCAATAGAAGAGAATGCAACAGTATTTTCAGTTTCCATATGAATACCTCATTTTCCTCTTTTGGAGGGGTTTTGTCATTCATTATTGCTGTATGTGGACTTGCTATATGTCAGTCCTGCATCCTCCATTAAATGTTTCTTACCTTGCATATTTCAAGGTTGTTGATCACCAAATATATAAATAAACTTGTCCCTCCACTCTTTTTGCATTTATTTCCAGTGCATATTATGCTTTCCCCATATCTATTGCTTTTCTGAATTCTCAGGAGTTTTCTGCTAGTTTTCAGCTTTCAGATTCAGACCTTTGCTTATGCTCTGATAAACCTTTTGCTTCTATCCTTGCAACAGTCTCATTTCTGATGAAGAAATACTTTCATAAATATTTTTTTTAACACACGTGAACAGTTATACAGTATCTTCTCTTCTTTTGATGTGTTCTTTCTGTTTTAGATTAAGGTGCTAAAGATTTAGTCTATGTATCATGGAAATGTATGACATGAGTAATAAATCAATCATACAAATAATCATCTCAGTACTTCCTAAAATTCAGAATACTACATTCAATAAAGTGAATAATTTGACATGTTTGCAATAGGTGTGGAATGTGTTATAAAAAACATATATCTACTACTTTACTAAAGTTTTTAATGGTTGTTCCTTTCTGTCTTTCATAGTGATACAGTATATCACACATATAAAAAGAATAGAAATTAAGTATACATGCTGTTCATATAAAAAGTAGAAACATTTGGTTTAATTTGTTGTTTTGTTTGTGTGCAAACCTTCAGAGACAATTGTGAAAAAAACTGTTAAAACCAAATATAGCTAAGAAGAATTGAGCAAAATTGTCTGTTTACTGTTGTTACTCAGTCTTTTTATGCAATAACACTTTTTCTATACGATAAGTGAGAAATAAAAGAATTTATGTTAAAATCCATGCTAAAATAAAATGTGTTGAAAAGGTTAGATTTGTATTCCTGCATCTGAGTCAACAAGTTTAATTTTGCATCAACGGCAGTACCTGAAGCAGAGGGAACTTATTGTGTATATCTGTATCAGACCTAGATATAGAGTGGAACATAAAGTACAGTTAGAATATGATTTTTCTTATAACTATCACTACATTAAACATTATCTGAGGAAAACCTAGTGAAAAAAATTTATGTGAAAATTTCCATTATTAGAAAAAAAGTGCTAGATTAATGATCTTTGCACTGAGTTCAATCCTCACTATCTTTACCATTAAATGATACATTCAATCAGACTTAACACAAAAAAAACCACAACTGTAAACCAGATTTACTCTATATTCTTTCTGTTCCTTTTCAATAATATACCATAAGTTACTTTAAAATAAAATATTCACTATTCCTAATATTTTAAATTGCATTTGCAGCTTTTGGAATATTCATTGAAATGTCTGTTCTTGGCAAAAACTATCTTGCTCCTTTTTATGATATAAATTCCAGAAGATAATGCTTTTGACCAAACTTTTATTTTTGAAAAAACCCTTTTAGTGCTATTTCTTTGTATCCTAATATCTAATTTTATCTCTTCAGTCAGCTTTGGTAGTGGTGTGGAAACACTTCACATATCTCAGAGGCTTGTCTAATCTATCATTGTTCATTTTGCCCTGATATTTATGCAGCAATATCTACTTGGAGTTAATATAGTTAGTTCCAAAAGGAACCATTTTACTTTATGATGAGGCAATCCTCACTCAACACGAATCCAGAAATATCCATCCTTGGCTGGATGACATATTTATGATTCTTGAGTGTTCCTTTATTTTTGTGAGTTCCACCAGTATTTGTAACATCATTTGCAACTTATTTATTTCAGTCAACAACATCAAGGGAGGCTTTCTGTGTTCTCAAACTTTATGAAATAAGTCAACACAAGGAAAGGCTTTTTTTTCAGAACATGCTTCTACACTGTATTCCGACAGAAGTGCCTTCCAAACCAGATGATCATTTACCCAAGGAAACTTTATTTTGATTCATTGTACTTTTGAAAATTTTACATTCCCAGAGTTTAATAA
>NW_010541136.1:2464-17459 GCF_000687285.1 Phaethon lepturus | reverse complement strand
GAGTGGGGAAATCTCTTCCCCTTCGGCCATGATCACATGAAACACCAATCAGCCACTAAAGAATAACAAACCTTTCTGGGTCTTACAGTTTCTCATGACAAAATGAAACGGGGTTTATAGAACTCAATCCTAGACTACCATAAAAGGAAAATGCAATATCTCTGTAGTAGTACTATCATTCAGAAATATTACAGCTCTTTCTTAATCCAGGGCAATATTTGAATATAGCACACTGCATGTCAATCAGCAGCTATACAGAAAGTCATGCTTTCAGTTGTACATGGGTAAAAAAAAGAAAACAAAAATAGAGGGAAGCACAAATGAGTTACTGAAGGATGAGCAAAACCAAGGGACCTTATTTGTAATCTCATCAGCTCCAATACTGATTGTTTTTGGGGTGGCCCATGTCGAGTCATTGAATTTCACCATCAACATTACTGTAGGCATAAATGGTAGAAGTCATGCTTAACTACCCGTATCATAAGATTCATGAAGGTCATACTTGTAACATTTGAAGATATGAATTCTAAATAAATACTTCCTTATTAAATACCGTCTGACCAGTTTTATTACAATTCTAATAATCTACCTAATAGAAACATCTGTACATTTAGTCTTCTCCAAAAGCATCTGCTTTAAACTGATAAACATGCTTCGAAGTTCTGTATCTGGAACATAGAAATATATTGATAGTGTGCCCTGTACTCCAAGCAGTATCTGGGTACAACTTCTCCTCAAATGTATGCAGACTAAACCACGTTTCAACTTCTGATTATAAACTTTTGTTCTCTAATTAGTTAACACAGTATCTCTGGATGTTGACTGACACACATCCAATGCTTCTCTCTGACTTTCACATGCCACTCTTATTGGGGATTTTATTAAAAACCTCAAATTTCCAGGGGTTTAAAAATCGTCTATATTTTTATTTTCCTTGGACTTACTGGGATATTCTTTAAAGTTACGAAATCAAATGTCTCCATTTAATTTGTCATTTTTAGTAGATCTTTACTTATTAAGTAGTTTATACTGATAATGTAATGGTAAAGAGGTGGTCATTACTGTTTACAGTAACGGCCTACATTTTGGAGGAAAAATAAATGTACATAATAACCATTCCATTCAATTTTAAAGATAAGCCAAACCGATTGTTGTCTTCATCTGTTAGCAGTCATTATACTAGATACATGCATTACATATCCACTACACTCACACTGAGATAATGACTGACAATTTCTACAACTACAATGAAAATTAGGATTTTATGCACTAAAACTGTAAACTATACCTAGTATGCTCACAGTAAGAACCCAGTTCTGCTAAGTGGGTATTAGGTGAGTACTTGGTACTTAGGTTAAAGTGGACCTGTCTTAACAGAGATCAGAATACGTAATAGGTAGCTCTAGATAGAATATATAACCTGTGGTATCTTATGCACATCATTGTTGCTTGGGTATTTTAAGGTGTTAGTACATGTATGAACTTGATTCTATAGAAGATGTTTTAAAATAATACAGACAGTTAAAAATCACTCTTATTCAGATACTTTGAAAATCCTTGCCAAGACAGAATCATCAGAACATTGGATACAATTCTTTGAAAATGAACAGGTCCAAGTTCACAAACAATGCAACAGTCATTAGAAACATCTTCTTTGAGAGCATCTTCTTGACCAGTAGGCAAAAAAAAGGTCTTCAGTCCTGGGTTTAAGGTTTCTAAAATAATTGGAATAGGATTAGAAGAGTCCTGAAATCAAAGAGAATTTTTCTCTAATAATGAAAGGAAGAGTAAAAATTAACCGTGTAAACAAGTTATTGAATTTTTTTACAGAAAATATTTATTTATGTATTTATGTATGCACTTTCCATGACTCATTACTAAATAAAAATTTTGCTGCAGGAACTGGCTGGTTAATGTCCCCTGTATGACACTTCCAAAAGGAAAATCAAGATGGTGTCATGACTGTGATGGCTCACATAGAGTTAAAAAAATGATACCTGAAACACAGTGTGGTTGGACCCAGATCCACAGCTGACTTAGATTGCCTTTGGACTCATCTCACTATACTGGAGTTGCCTGCTAGTTTTGACTCTAAGCTGGATATGGTTGCCATCACCAGCCTGCTTTCCTTCCCTAGCAGCAGTAATTTCAGCCTGCGAGGTTGCTGCTTGTTGTCTGTTCTGGCTCCTGGCTCCCCTTCTCATGTGAAGCAGCCAACCTTCACTGCTTCCTGACATGGTGCACCCAGCTGACATTTCACTGGAAAAATCATAATGCTCGACTCAGAAGAAAATGGAATATCCCTATACAAAAAGATTATGTGGGTTGAGACAGGTTAAATAGATTCTTTACTGACCTTATATTCATAGAAATAGTGATTTTCAGTTTCAAGCAAGGTGCTAAATGTCATCCTAAGCATGAACAACCATACACAAATACCAGTTTCAGAGTTAGAAAGTGTGCAAATATATTAAGACATATTATGCAGATTGCCATTCTTGGCTGAAGTCTCTACTTCAGGTATAACGGTAGAGATATTTACTTCCAGTGATGAAAAATTTCTCTACAGTACCAAAAAAACTGACAAAATAAACAAAACAAGGAAAAAATTCAAGCATTCATAGTGTTATGCAACTATAAGATGAAGTGAATTAATTATTTCTCAGCAGCATGTATTGTATTAGATTATATTGACAGCTTACATGAGCGGGATTTCAGAATTTTAGACTGTTTTTTGGTTGGATCATTGATGTATTCAGTTTGAGTGGCAAGATTTTGGTAGCGGGGGGGCTGCAGGGGTGGCTTCTGTGAGAAACTGCTAGAAGCATTCCCTGTGTCTGATAGACCCAATGCCAGTCAGCTCCAAGATGGACTTGCTGCTGGCCAAGGCTGAGCCCATCAGCAACAGTGGTAGCGCCTCTGGGGTAACAGAGTTAAGAAGGGGGAAAAAACCAGCACACAGCAATTGCAGCCAGAGAGAGGAGTGAGAATATGTGAGAGAAATAACTCTGTAGACACCAAGGTCAGTGAAGAAGGAGAGGGAGGACCTGCTTCAGGTGCCAGAGCAGAGATTCCCCTGCTGGTGAAGACCATGGTGAGGCAAGCTGTGCCCCTGCAGCCCATGGAGCTCCACGGGGGAGCAGATATCCACTTGCAGCCCGGGGAGGACCCCACGCAGTGGATGCCTAAAGGAGGATGTGATCACATGGGAGGCCCATGCTGCAGCAAGCTCCTGGCAGGATCTGTGAACCCATGGAGAGAGGAGCCCAGGCTGGAGAAGGTTTGCTGGCAGGACTTGTGACCCTGTGGGGAGCCCACAGTGGAGCAGTCTGTTCCTGAAGGGTGGCACCCTTTGGAAAGGACCCAGGCTAGAACAGTTGTGAAGAACTGCAACCTGTGGGAAGGACTCACTTTGGAGAAGTTTGTGGAGGACTGTCTCCCATGGGAGCGACCCCACGCTGGAGCAGGGGAAGAAGGTGAGTCCTTCCCTTGAGGAGGAGGGAACAGCAGAAACAACATGTGATGAACTGACTGCAAGCCCTATTCCCTGTCCCTCTGTGCTGCTCGGAGCGGGGGAGTTGGTAGAGAAATCAGGAGCATAGTTGAGCCTGGGAAGAAGGGAGGGGTGGGGGGAAGGTGTTTTAAGATTTGGTCTTATTTCTCATTATCCTACTCTGATTTTGATTGGCAATAAATTAAACTAATTTTCCCAACTTGAATCTGTTTTGCCTGTGACAATAACTGCTGAATGATCTCTTCCTGTCCTTATCTTGACTCATAAGCATCTCACTGTATTTTTCTCTCCCCTGTCCAGCTGAGGAGGGGGAGTGATAGAGCAGCTTTGGTGGGCACCTGGCATCTAGCCAAGGTCAAACCACCACAAATGTAGAAGTAAACTTATGATCAACATCTCCAATATCTTGTGTCTTCTGCAGCTTCTCAGAAACAGGTCTTTTCCATGTACCAGATTTAACTTTTTCCTTTTTTTTTTTTTTTCTCCTTCTTCTTGTATGAACACTAAAGAACATAAGTGATTTTGGACAAGCAGGAAAACTTAGTGGAAACACACAACTCTTAAGTAGTGAAATTGTAAGAAAGATTATCTCCCAATGTTTTTGAATATTCTTGCTGGCCCTTTCCCCTTCAAAATGCTACATTTTGGTGTTAATATTAACAGCTGCATCTTCCAAAACTAGAAATAAGTTTAATTTTTTTAAAAAAAACAAGTAAAACCTATTTAAACAAAATCCTACTGTATATATGTCTAGAACAAATTCAGAGTGTTCTATAGTTAA
This sequence comes from Phaethon lepturus, assembly GCF_000687285.1. NCBI lineage: Eukaryota > Metazoa > Chordata > Aves > Phaethontiformes > Phaethontidae > Phaethon > Phaethon lepturus. The sequence continues at coordinate 13,164 of NW_010541136.1, read as the reverse complement.
GCCTTGCTATCTTCCCTCTAGTACCCTTTCCTTAAAAATGCAGCTAGACACATAGACTACCACCCCCCACCCTTTTTTTAGAGGCCTCCTTAATTGGCTCATTAAGGTTACAGAACACATCTGCCCACACTAACTGAATTACAAAGCACTTTGGTTGCCTTTTCTCACACCTAGATCCACCAGACAGAAAGGAACTTGCAATTACTCACTCTTTAGGAATTCAGCTCTGTGGGATACCCAGACCCCAGAGGTAACCCCTGTTGATCACCTCATTTAAGCTATAACGCATAAAACTTGTCTAAAGTGTCTTTAACAGTCTAGTTTGGTTGTAGCTGATAAATTAAAGACAACTTGCCCGAATGGCAGTATAAACTACTGGAGGATTTAGTGTAGGGCTGAGGGCCATGAAAACTGGAAGCTCTTTTTTTTTCACTGAGAGTTATAAATAATGCTTATTTAAGTCCGTGGAAGTTCTTTTATCCCAGAAAATAGGACTCTATGTTATAATTTCTTTGCATTGTGTAGCTTTTGATTGCTATATGTCTCAGATTGCCATCTGTAAAATGGGGATAATAAAGCCTAATTACATTCCACCTACAGCTGTTGAGGTTTTCACCTTTCATAATATATGTCAGATATAATACATCCATATTCTCAAGAGTTTTCCCAGATTCCAAATAAAAAAATGACATTTTTGTTATCAGCTTTATTTTTACCTTAAATTTAAGAAGGAAGCCCCTTTTCTGGTTGGAGAATCTATTATCTTTAATTCTAATTCAGAAACTGATTTTGGCCAGGCTTTTTGATATTGTGTCAGACTGAAGTGTGAGAAGACTTGTACATTCACAGACTGTGGTGACTGACATTGCTAGTGAACAACAGTGATTTCAAGCATGCACACATTAATGCTTTTTTTTTCTTTTTTTTTTCTGATGCAGTGACCACAAAATCTCTTTGTAAGTTCTTCTAAAGAAGGGATTTTCTCATACTCTGTGCTACTGTACTGACACTTCTGTTAATGTCACCGCTACCCACAAGCATCCATCTGATTCACTAATAATCATGATGATCTTTTAAAAATTAAATAATGTGTTGATTGCTTGAACTGTATTTACTTTTTGTTACAAGGTTTTTAATTAAGATGAGAAAATACGTTCTCATTATAAAAGACTTGCTATTAATTAGCTTAAAACTAAGTTGGAATGACACAATCATTTGCACAGAATGAAAAGATGGAATTTTTAATTTAATTTTGAAGGCTGGTTTCTTCATGTTAAAAATGTCTAGAATGTCTGAGAGCAAGCTTGGTAGGATAAAATTCCAAGAAGAACAACAAAAGACAAGAAAAAAAAAGCAGCCATTTAAGTTTCTACCTGAAGTTAATTTTATTGGCTGAATTGTAGACCTCGTTAAAAATAGGGGGTGTGTATAAATATATACATATTTATAAAATGGAAAAGCTGATAGAGTTTAATTATAGTCATGCTAGTGAAACTGTAATTATAATTCCAATAGACTGATTACAGTAGCAGAAGAAAAAATTATTTCAGGCATGAAAGACATTAAGTCCCTCTTATTCACTGATGAAGTTTACTGGAGCTATACAGTACATACCTGTGTTCTATTTTTTTTACCCATAGAAGATATTACAAGAATTATAGGATGTAAAAAACAAAACCAAAACCCAAACCCATACGTTCTTGTCTTATTTTTCTTCTGGCCAAATACATTGCTGTAATTAAATTGCCAGGATCAACACACCTTCATTTAATCTACTCTTCTACAAATTAAAAAGAATAAAACTTTCATTAGGATGCACAGTTTGCAGTCATTTTCTGTACTAATATTTCTGTAATATTCTGTAAGTACCTTTGAAGCCAAATTCCATGAGAATCTGCATTGTCTTCCTCTTTGAATACGCCTGGGGCTTTCATGAGTACAGCTGGGAGGGCTACATATGGATATGAAAAAACACAAGCCACCAGCCTTTTAAGTCCTGTACCCCTGCCCCCTTCCATGCGATTTGGACAGCCCCTGGAATGCCCAGTCCTGGACCTTTCCACATTTAGGAGTACATGTCCCATTAAGTAACAGCATGATAATTTTTTTTTTTTCCGCAGTGTTAACTTAATCCTTATAGAGATACCCTCTTTGGAAAGGCTACCCATAACCAGGATAGCTACGTTTCTTAATCACTGAGCTACCAAAGGTCCATAGGTGCTGGTGTGCTAGCCAAGAAGATTGTTCTAGGTGACATGTTTCTGTGAAAGGGACTCTGCATACAGCTATGGTCAGAGGACCATCCCATCTCAACCCAAAGCTGTGATGAGAAACAGCTCCAGATTCCTCATTCCCTCTGCCTCTTGTTTTCAAAGAAAAAATCTTTTTCCCCCATTTCTCTCACTAATCCTCCTCTCCTCAGTTCCTTTCTATGACAATGCATCTGATTTAGTAACTACCAGGTAAATACCAAGACTGCCTAACGCTCATGTCACAGCTCAGGGCAGCATCAACTATAGCACATGTAAAAAAATTAAGACATTTGCTCTTCAGTAAATGTGGGATACAACGGTTATTATATCAATGACTCTTCAGGCCTAGTTCCAGCCATCTCTCCAGCCATGCTCTCAATAACTGGCCTGCCATACTTTCCTATTAACCGCAAGGAAAATGTACTACCACTACCACTTCTGAATATGGAAATATATAATAGCTACCTTTTATAGCTATCTTTGTTGTCTATGCCCGGGAGACAGTTTGGGAAAGAAATTTGGCAGCTGTGCTCCTCACATTCAGAAGCAGCAGAGTTCAGGAATTATGTGGATTCACCAGAAGTCTAAGTTTAAGAACGTCTTCTTGCCTTAGACACTCCTCAAAGCAAGCTTTTGTTGGTCAGGTTTGAGAACCCAGAATGCATGACTTTCAACATATTATCATAAATGAAGTAAGTAGACAGAGGCCTACAGGGCTCAAGAAATGTTTTAAACCATTGGTATTTCTGAAACTTACTTTGAAAGAGGGTTTGATGTGTCCTATCTAGATCATTTAGCTGAGAACAAGAACAGACAACTGTGAATCTTGGTGGGATGGCTAATGAAGAAGACTTGAAAGGCTGTGACCTTCTTTCCTGAAATTCTTGTTCTGTAAGGTCAGATGGTCTTCACAAAGGGCATAGATGTTTTGGGTGACCCCTCTTGAGTGTCACATGTTGATAAATTACCTTTGTCTTTCTTAGTCTGACATAGAGTCCTGATGCCAGGGGTTGTCAGGGTATAATGAGGGTGGGGTTCTCCCTCCTTATGGAGAGAATGAAGAGCCAGAAACTGAGCAAGGCCACAGCCCAGACAGTGTCCTCAACAAAGAGGTGCAGTCCCACTGGGTCTGAATGTGATGGGCTGAGCTGGTAATGGAAACACACAGAACAAGTGACAAACCAAGTCTGGAGTCCTTCAAGGGGTGTTCGATCAGGAGTAAGTAACAGGCCCATAGAAACACAGCCTTCAAACAAGCCTACAACATGGTGCTGGAATCCACGCAGAAGGTGGAGCCTGATATAGGACTGGAGACATGCTACAGTGTACATACAAGAGGTCCACCTGGGAAACAAGGTACCTCCAGCATCTGTCTGAGATACATCCAAGAGACAAGGCAGGAGACAATTATACTGGGCCATTATGGTCTATTGGTGCCTTCAGAAACCTGGAAAGCATCATGCAGCACAGGAGATTGCTCTATTTAGGGACCTATAGACCAGAAATTATTTTTCCCCTCTCTATGAATGGTCTGTGCTCATCTTGGGTCTTGGTAAGTTCTGGTGATTTTGAAACAGGCTGTAGGCTACCAACAAGGAGTGGGGGTGATGAAGGAAGTGTGTCCACATGTCAATGTGAGTCAGCTTTGGAGTGTGGGAAGAAGTGACTCTATTGCAGTGTGTCAAATACATAGGTTCAAACATACTCTGGAGTTGCCCTGGGAGTGGCTGATACAGCTATGTTTACATCTTCAGTTTGAGTTCTTGGTCCGTTTCACTCCTCCCCTCAGCCTCTGGGCCAAGGCACACTAGAGGACAGTCAGTTACCTTCATTGCAGTTAAGTGCGTGTAGGTCACAACATGCTACAGAGCAGTTATTGGAAAGACAGATGTGACTTTCCAAAGGTGTTGCAATGGCTGTAAGATAGCTATCGCATTTTAAAGAAGCCTAGTGGGGGGATCTTGTTGTAATCAAGGTACATAATCCATGGTGTGAGGGCAAGAGGGATATCTAAATCACTATGTCACTGGAGAATAGATGAAAAGAACATTGGCATTTCCAGGAAGCCCTGACATTATTTTAATACTGGTCAGGAACGAGACTCAGGCTTAGCTGATTATTCACCTGTACTATAATTGAGATATGTAAAGGCAAAAGAATTCGTTTCTTCATGTAGAAACATACTTTTCTGATTCTTGTTTTTCACAGCATAGAGAAGTAAATTCGTTTCTGAAGTGGCTGAACATAATACACATTCTGTCTAAAAGCTGAAGACATGTAAGTGTTCCAAAGCATTTCAAAACCTTACAAAACTCCAATGTGTAGAACTGAGGAGATAAAACCTGTATGCTGCTCTGAAGTTGTTCCAACTATCAAATCTGTGGCTTGATTTTCAGTGGTGTAAGGATTGCTTTGGCACACATCATGTCACAGAGTTGTGCCACATCTCTCTCTGCTTCTCCCTCACAGTCGGCTGTATCTCTGTACATCCAAGAAGAGTCTCAGACACTTCATTCCAATATTTGCAAAGCAGATGGCAGGACTTTGTAATGAACAGCAGGGCTCAAACTTGAAGTTCTCCAGTGTTACCCATCTCCACATTTATAGTCAAGACTGGCACTCAGATGCAATATGGGTTTACAAGGTGTCTATAATTTTGAACTTTTTTTTTTACCTATATCCACTTCTTTTGATCCAGGTGCCATATTCTTGGAGAAAATAGGGTTATTCACTCCTGTGACACAATTATGAATGCATTTTAGCAAATTCAGGATATTTTCTTTATTTTATAATTAGTTACATTCACGTTTGAGTCTCTGGATTTCTTTTCTGTTATTTACATTCAATAGAAAATGTTGCATAGAACGATTTCAGAATGGAAAAGTGAAGACATCAGAACATAAAATAATTACATGTTCATCAATGTGAACATTCCTAATTAAGAGCTTGAAATAGACATGATGCATAGGAATACAAACAAAAACCTTTCAACTGGATTTTAAATTTAATTAAACACACATTTTCTTTTTTTAAAAACCTAAGAACTTCAAGATAAGAAAGAAATTATGACAAGATATATTTTGGTATAGAATTATTCTAAAGTCCTTGTTAAAATCTTAAACTTAACAAAAATAATATTAAAAAAATGTATAAACCACCATAGGTTTGAAGAAATAAGCCTAGTAAATTAAGAATATCATAGCCTACATGACCCAGTTTTTGAAAGCAGTAGCCTCTTGATCAGATAAAGATATCTTTTTTCTTTTTAGCTTTAAAGCTTCTTGCAAACACACAAAAAATGAAAGTTTGCTTTCCTTTCCTGATCCATGAATAAAAAGTAGGTTAGAAATGTTGAGACCTAAGATTTGTAGAATTATGTGATGATAAAAATGAAAATAACCCAACTCCCTCAATAACAGAATTCATTAAAATTTTCTTTAAAGTACTCCATTTTTTTGAAAGCAAAATATATCTTGCATTTATTTTGTATCCAGCTTGTTTAAATTTTATTGAAAAAACAGCAATTAGATTTTAGATTATTTTTTCTGAACTTTTAGTTAAAATACAATTACCTCTCAGAAACAATTTGATAAAAATCACTACAAAAACAAATCTTTAAAATAAGACTTTAAATTCACCCTTTCTCAACATTAAAAATACATAAACTGAAACAGCCAAATATAAGTTAAGCTATCTAACTGCATAAATATGTAAATAATTAATCTTATTTTTAGCACAATTACTATTGTTTGTTGGGTAATGAGACCAAAAAAGAAGAAAGACTCAAATCATTTATCAAAATCTAGAGAGTGGGAACAAATACATCCTACTTTTGCCTAAATTGTTAACTACTTTCGTAAGACCCAGTCAGTCCTGAGAAATATTACTCCCCACGTTCCAGAATCACCTAATTTTATTTATATTTTAATTAAAACTCAGGATAAGAAAAAAAACATATCTAAAATACATGTAACTGTCTAACTATTAGCATAGATGCAGAACTCAGCATAGGTAATTAACTCTGCTAAGAGGTAGGATAGAGTCAGACTTTTCTATGTTTGTTCTGCTTGAAATATCTTTTTGCATATCTGTTCAGCTTCATTAGGAGAGGAGGAGTGTTACCTGGGAAGAAAGGCATGGTGGTTTGATCAGTTTTTAGGGGTGAGGAAGATAGAAACTCATTTCCTCAAGCTAATGAAATTTAAAAACTAGTCTAAAGTCTGAAATAGTCATTGAACTGTTTTGTCAAATACAGGCACCAACATTCCTGCTGTTGGGTAGGCTATCTCAGAAGACAGAGAACACAACTGAAATCAATAGTCTTTTTATACCTAGTATGTGTGTGTGTATATATATATATTCGGAGTGAAAAGTGAACAATTTTACTTCAGATTGACTAGGTGACCCCTTGCAACCTTCGTGCAGTTATATGCCTGTGTATGTAGTGAGGACCATGAAATCCCTAGTTCTGCAAAACTGGAGAGATGTATCTCTGCCAAGAGCTGTAACTTCAGAGAGGCAATAACAAAGTTTTGGCACCAGGATTAACTGGAATTAACATCAGAGACTGATGATTTTTATCAGGTGTTCAGGAGGGATAAGTCTAGATTTTTTTGCATGGACAAAGCAATAAAGGAAAACAGACATAAATCCCCACCATCACTATCAACATTGCTACAGCATTCTTTGTTGATGAGTAGTGTCCTGGAGAATATCTTTTCTTCTCAAGTTATTTTTTTTCCCCTATGAATTTTCATTCTCTATTGCAGCTGCTAGCACTCATTATTACCACAAACTTCTAAATATCACTAAAGCAGCAAAGTTGCAGTTTTTGTTTAGAGATTACATAAGTAAGTTTTCAAGCACATATATTGACTTCTGGTACTAATTGCTAGCTCAGTGAAGGGTATAACAGGCCAAGAAGTACAAATAAAAAAGATATAACAAAAAGACATAAATGCACCCCATCTTCTTTATATTTCTAATAATTAGCAAACATAATTTGATTTTGTGCAAATATGGGATGTTGTCTTGAACACTCTTTTATGTTTAATTGCATGGGTTGAATTTTCTTTCTCTATTTAAATTCTTTTCTGTAATTTCCACTGTCTTGCATTATAAAAATAGCTCTGTAGTGATTTCCACATGAATGTACAAAAAATTTAAACAGTTCATTGATTTTAAATGTCCTGTAGTTTCTTAAGTCCCAGCTGTAGATGCTGCCAAGTTTTTCAGAATTCTGAAGAGTTCTTAAATTTTGGAAGTAACTGAATAATCTTAATTTGTTCTGAATTTTAGTAATCTAATCTATTGCTTCATTAAATTCTAATGCAAAGTTACATAAGTCTTTTTACTTTAATTTCTTCATATAAAATTCTAATATCACTTTACAGCTGTTTAATACTTCCTCTTCATTGAGAAAGGGAGTAATTAGGACTAAAACTACATATTTGGCAACCTTCCATTATATCATAATGGCATTTACAGTCTCTACCAAAATAGCATATGGCCCTACCCACAGTCCATTGAAACTGGCAGTATTCCCCCCAACACCCTGTCGCTCTCTTAGTACTGTAGAGCTGCAATAATAGGTAATTTCAGAAGAAATTTAGAAAATATGTACTGGTGAGATGCAGGATGGGGTTACTAAAGTATGTATATATTTTGTTGTACATAGAATTTGGACATGACGGTCTTTTTAATCAAGGTACTAGTATGAGGTTACTTCTTTCAAAGGCAAAGCCATCTCACACTTTCAAGTGGTATTTTGAAAGAATTAAAAAAAATCAAAAGACTCTAAAGGTTAATTTCACTTCTTTAAATTCTTTTCTCCTCTTTAGTATTTTACACTTCCATGCTGATTGCCTGACATGGTCTGATACAAGGAGTAGAAAGGTAACAGGGATCTGTATATCGGGTATAGGATGAGATGTGAGTGAAAACTTGAGTTTGACTTTAAATTTAGCAATCTGATATTTGAATGTTGGCTGGTCTGGCCAAATAGCAGTTGATTAAGCTCTATCAATGAGGCTGCATGATGGGGAGAGGGATGATACTAAGCAGGAAGAATAAGGGAACCTAAACAGGAGCTGACTCTGTGGAAAAAATGGATTTTAGGGGGTTGGGGTTTTTTGTTGTATTTGGGGGTTTTGTTTGTTTTGTTTTGTTTTGTTTTGTTTTTAAAGAGAGTTATTCCTTGTTCCTTTCTTATTAATCTCAGCAGATATAGTGCGAAAGAATTAGAAATAGAAGAGAAGAATATAAGTAACATTAAAAATCTTGTCTCTGATGGTTAAACTAGTGTAATTTGGAGCAAACCTTGTTGATGGATTTAAAAAAAAAAAATCAAGCTACTCATATGTAATTGAGCCATAGGGATAAAGAGAGAAAGTTCGAGACAAAACCTAACCCCCCTCCCCTTGTTTCATTTTTGTTTCTATCAAAACAACCTTACTTAATTCCAGTCGTATTTAAGACGTCTTTATAGTGTGGAGAATGTCACAGTTTACAGTTTTTGCTGCTTACACTGTTTTGTATGATTTGTATTTCAGATATGAGGACAAGGAAGGTTGCTTTTGGGGGAAGACAGCATAGCCAGCAGAAGGCTTATTTCTGTGCTTCATTTGTGCAATTACATGCCTTTATTATCTTATTTAAGTGGCCACAAATGTAATTCATTCCAAGACGTATTGTAATTCTAAAGTGTTTTTCATCCCAAATTGATAATTATTTTCCAGAAATCAAACTTCTTCCTTGAAATATTTCAGTTTTGCAAGCAGGATATTTTCCACCCAAGAATCTTCAGATACAGGTTTTCTATCCATTGCTACTGCTTACATTTATAAAAGCCACTCACACTTGTTAGCATAAAGAAATGATTTTGCAGCTAAAAGGAAAAAATTTTAAAAGTTCTGTTCCCATAAATATATACCATACTTAGATATTAGAGTAATTCATAGAGAATATAAAATATTTTTACATATATGTTCATACTGTTTTAATTACATGCATATGCTCTGAAAATATCTGCAAGATGTTACTGGCATAACTCTCTCTCGACTCTTAATATACAACATGGAATATTTAAACCGGAAACCAGATAGTGAATACTGAACATATACTGGAAATTCTAATTGCTATGTTGAATTATATACTTTTCCTTATTCGTCAACAAACAGATGTTTTAGGGATTGCTTTCCTATTCTGTCCTTAATGAAAATCGGCTTTTTTTTTGCACAGAGAAAGTGCTTCTCTCAATAGAAAATATATGAGACATTAATTTTCTGGAAGTACATTTCTATGTGGCAAATTTGATATAAAATTCACTCCAGGAGAGCTTTATTGTTTTTTTAAGCAAGCAGTACAAAGACATCAGCAGATGCTGGCAAGGCAATTTTTCAAACTAGTAATTGATACTCATTTCGTGAAATTAAAGTCAAATAATAGTGAAATAAATGTTTCAAAGAGTGAGACTTTAAAAAATATATTTTCTTCCCTAAATATTGCATGTGGTTCACTGGACGGTATATACATAACAACTATCCTTGTTGGTGTTAAGCTGGGAGGCAATTTGTTTTTATTTATCTCAAAAGATAGCTTGTGCATTCCTGAACATTTCACTTTGATCCACTAATTCTCACCTGTTATACTGTGATTACATGGATGAATTGCAAAGAGGCCATATCAGTCAAATTGCCAAGTTAGGAACACAGTGGTTTTCCCAAGAAAAAATACGTTAATATAAGATTCATCAGAAGCTGACTGTGTGCACAAATATTTCTCACAATTTTAAAAGGCTACAGATAAGCTGTTTGAAAGACATCTAATTACGCAAAGTGCTGGCCACCCCACTTATCGTCCAGAATATAGGAACTAGCCACAGGTGTCTGTTTTAAGTGGTGGCCCAGTCCTTTCTCCTGGAACGTTACCAAATTTCTTTGTGGCACCTAACACTCCACCTCTCTGTAAGGTTTCCCGAGTCTAAACTTGTCTCCTTCTTTTGTAATTTCACCGGCACAGTTTCTAGGCATTGTCTCTTAATTCCCCTTAATGGTAAAGGGACCATGTGAGTCAACTGCAGTAGACCAGAGATCACCAATGACATCTCCATAGCATCTTCGGCCAAATCCTGGAGTTTCAAACATGGCTTGTAGCTTATTTCTGCAGACCCAGACCGAACACTTGAAGTGAGAAGATGGACTTTTAGAGGATGTTGTAACTCAACAACAGAAAACACTCTGCAATTTAGGCAATAAAAACAATATCCTGCCTTTGGCAAGGAAGAATTTGTACACAAAATCCTGCCTCAGCTTTCTTTTCCCTTAAGAGCAATTTTGTCCTCTTGAAGCACCAAAATCTTTCTTAGCAACTCACTTCTCCAAGTTAAGATTTCCTTGAGCTTTGTGGAGTTTCTCTCTGTGCTAACCCTAAGTCTTAAATGGACCTTTT
>NW_010541136.1:0-2433 GCF_000687285.1 Phaethon lepturus | reverse complement strand
GAAAGATACTTGTTGTTCTGAGAAGAATACAATTCACATGTTTTTTGTTACAACACTGATATTTCCTTTTTGCTGTTGTTCCCTTTATGGTTAAATTCTATTCATCCAGTTTTCCCCCTACATACAAACTTTGCTGAAAAATGCTCTCCCTACCTTTTACTCTTCTAATTAAGATAAAGTGTTTCTGTTTGATGTAATATTGTGAATTACTTAATTTTTTATCATACAATCACACCTCCATGGTTCACAGCAAATATTTGTTCTATATAGATAATATCTAACTTCCACAAAATCTACAGTGCTTTCTGCCATCCTGAATGGGTGGTGGGTCAAAACCTATGAAGCTATCCTACTGATTTATGCTTTTCTATTCGATTCATGCTCCACACTGTCCCCAATTACTATGTAGAATACTGTTCTTCTTGGTTTTGGGAAGTCTTAAATCTCCAACACACGTATCATATTAAAATTCTGTCAAACTGACGTTATGAGAGAAGAAAACAGCTTGAGAAAAAACAGGAAAACAGATATTGCAAGGGGTGAAAATTACAAGTTAATGAAAGTGCATAGTATAAGACAGAGGAGTAGATATCTTGAGTAATTACACTTAAGATTAAAAATTGTTTCTTCTATGAATTGTTAGTAAAAGAAGCAAAAAAACCCCCAAAAACCAATAAGATAATTTTACAGCAGGACAAAGGACTTGAACAAATGGTCTAATTATAAAGAAGAGTGAGACATACAAAACAAATACACTTTTTACTACTCATTGTTTAAATATTCTGCGCATAAAATAGCCTAATTTTCTGAATTTTCTCATTTTTTCAGTTAATAACCAGACATATAACTGTTTTAATAGATTTGATTTCTTACGTTTTATTTCTACGCAATTAGTTTTTACACACACACACTGACACACACATGTGCATACCCACGGAATCATGTGTCTGTTGTGTGCAAAGGCCTTTATGTCACTCATTTTTTCCCTCTGACATTATTATTTTTATGCTATTTCACATTCCTTTTATCTGCAGTTTTATTTACAATTTTACTTTTTTGGCTTCCTGAAGATGGGGTGACATAATGTTGGCTTCAGCTGACAGTAAATGAACATTGAAAGTTCTTATTCCAAAGCTGTGGAGAGTGAAGACATGAATAAGAAGCCTGTAACTTTCAACTTTCTCCTTTTTGGTAGCAGGAAATCCAACCTTTGTCAAATTTTGAATAAAACCAGATCTTTCTGTGTGTGCATATGTGTATATATTTCAGATATACACTATTTATTCTGAAGAAAAATGCTCAGGTTTTTAATGTAAAGCAAAAACTATCTAAATCTTAAACAGAACATGAAAATATATATTTGTTGCTGTATGCATTCCATGCAATTATAGTTAGCTATATATAGGTAGTCTTGCCCTGACATCCATAAAAATAAAGTTCTTGTCATTGATGCCTGGGGCAGTGTTGGTAATATAAACACAGTACAGAACAGTGACAGAAAGCAGCACAAACGATGCTGGTTTTGGGGAGCAGAAAGGGATGCAATTATAGTTAGCTATATATAGGTAGTCTTGCCCTGACATCCATAAAAATAAAGTTCTTGTCATTGATGCCTGGGGCAGTGTTGGTAATATAAACACAGTACAGAACAGTGACAGAAAGCAGCACAAAACGAAAGGGATATCATATCTATTGCATAACTTACTGTTGCAGTTAGAATATTATTCTTTGTTCCTAGTGTAACTGTCAGGTAGCTTTTGCCTCTGACTTTTCATCTACTTTCAAAATTGAGATATTTTCCTGCTTGTCTTGTTTCAGGAAGGATTTCAGCACATACTGCAAAATGATGATCCACCGATTTCAGCAGCACTTTTGCCTTATCACTATAATTTCCTTCTGTTTATTTACAGATGCCTCCAACAGGTTTGCAGTCTCTACTTTCAACCTAGAGCTAAAATTATTTCTGTGCATATGAATTAAAAAAAAAAAGGGAAAATAGGCAGGAAAAAAGGAAGAGATAATGAAGAGATAAAGTACTCATTAGAAGAGAAACATGAAATGCATGTCTAGGTTCTTTCCTGTTTCCTCTTGTATCTGTCATATATACATCCAGCTTTGTGTCTGTGATACCAGTAGGGGCCACATTCTCTTCCTACGTTCTCAGCAGGGAACCCCACCGCATAATAGGGCACCTCTTCCTACTATCTGAAGAAGTTACAGAGGTCTGACTGCTCAGAGACCGGTTCTGCACACATGTACTGGCTTCCATTTGACTAATGTTTCAATAACTGACAATAAACCGAAATTTTTTATGTTTGCCTCTTCCTCGCATAAGCATAATGTTAGTCACTGGTATCACTCATGTGCAGTCCATCATGTTGGCATGTGCACTTCTAATACAACTCTGCTCCTATCTCCTCCCATGTTTTTCTG
>NW_010541135.1:38475-44792 GCF_000687285.1 Phaethon lepturus | reverse complement strand
GTAGCGACCAGGCAGGGGTTGGCACCGGACATCTTGGGGCGGTCGTTCAGGCCCTTCTCTCGTGCGGCGCAAGCCCTTCATGTGGCTTTCGAGACTGGTGAACTACAAGGGTGGGACCTGCTGATTTTTCTGAACTCGCTTTTGTTTTTTTATCCCCTCCTGTTTTCTTGGCTGGTTCTGTGGTGACATTATGTTGGCTGATGCCCGCAAGTCTTCACTTAGATTGCAAAAACGCAATATGCCGCCTGAATAAAATAGATGTGATGCACCCCTGCCAACCCTGCTCCCTGTAGCTGGCACTTTGGTTACGCACACCCATGTTGGTTTCACATAATTTAGGTTTCGTAAACTCCAAAGCCATTAACTAAATAAAACACAGAAGCTGAGAAGCTTGAAAACAACAACAAAACAGAACCTGTAAAAATGTCTAGGAAATGGGCAGATCACTAGTGTAGGGTTTGCTTTAGTTCACAAATTCTGGCCCCTGACAGAAGGCAGCTCAGGTGTGGAAGGAAGCTAACATTGTGGCCAGGCACTCACCCGCTTATAAACAAACCAATTGGTCTTTTTGGGATCTGACTGCTGCACTCTCTCATTCTGCCTCTTCTAAGATACTGACCATTGTGAATCCCAAAAGGCACTGTAATTACAGCACAGCAGTGAAGGGATCTACAGCTGTAGTGAGGGAAAGACCAAACAAATGCGCCAGGTGTGGTTGGGAGGGAGCACTTGGAGATCTCACCTTCATTTTGTCCTTTTTATCTGTATTCCAGATTTGCAGAGGTGCAGGATAAAGCTAAGCAGGCAAAATATGAGGTTATCTCTCAGTCTAATGTGTGCACAGCACTAAGTTTTGCATATTATGTATGTATAGATAGATGTCTTGGTTATGTGTGGGAAATGTGGAATAGGGAAAATGCAGACTAATGAATTAATGCTATCAGAGACATTAAGGACAGAGGAGTGGCTTGCTGTTATCAGCATACTTACTTGAAGATAAAGAGACTTGATATGTATGATATTTGAATAATAATGCCAGTTAATCACAGTTAATAAGGAGCAGGTATGAAAATAATTGATAGATGAAAACTGTTAGCGATGGAACAGGTTTTTTAGGCTAGATAACATACACCTGAAAAGAACCAGCTGGTTAACTTAAATAATTGCCACTTTCTTTAAAGTAACAAGGTAATAACAGAAAGAGATTAAGAAGATGAGGTAAAGAAGGGCTATTTCTAAAAATTCATTAAAGAAGAGGTGGATTGACATGGCCAGAGAGAGAAGTGGAATTTAATTATTTAATAAATAGGAATCCACCTTATTGAATGAGTAACATGTTCAGGGGCCTGCTTCTGTTTTTATTCATATTCTTCTGTCTTTGGTTTCTTGTTACCTGTGTTAACAGTGCCTCCTTGCTCTTTCTTGAAGCCTTTTTTCCTTAAAAAAAAAATAAATTTCAGTGGTAACAAAGCAAAGGCCACATACAGCGTCTGGAAATTAGAACTGAATTCAGTGGCCTTTAGGTTGTGATCTGAAGAACGCATCTTTTTTTGGCTATGGAACTACTTTTTACTGAGCTTGTGATACCTTAATGCATGTGGTTTCAAGTCTTCTTTAGGAACCTTCTATGGTACTAAGACTTTCTTTGTATAATGGGTGACCTGTTTCATGCCTGTAATAACAGAGCTTTCACTCTTCTTTCTCATGACCTGTCTTCCTCACCCATGTGCCTTATGCGGAGTTGTATTTAGTAAGCTTGCTTCTCACAGACTTTAAATTCTACGGCTCATCAGTCATCTGACCTGCCTCATGACTATGCCTTTTGCCCCATCAAGGAACAGTTCCACAATTTATCTGTTACATTTTCTCTCTCCAAGTACTTAAGCTGTTGGGTAGCTCATCTCCTTTCTAGGTTACTCCTTCTCAACAAACAGTTTTGAGGCTACATGCTTTCAACTAGCTCTCGATGGACCATCTATTCCTGACTGAACCAGAAATTCTTACTGCAAAAACTTGAACTTTTCCCTTCACTTATGCTTATCAAAATTTCTAGGACAGTGCTAGAGTATAGTTTCATTTCAGGCCTTCTTCCCCGTAAATCATGTTGTCTTGTCTCAGGTAAACGGCTCAAAGTTCTATCCTTTACTTGGATAATTTTTATTACATTCCTGTCCTTTCAGATTTAGTGTGCAAGGCAAAACAGTCCCCTTATAGATGGAAAGAGAAGTCTGTGATTGCCTGCCTGCCTCGTTCACTTACTATTTGAGTGGTATGTATATAGCATGTCTAAGAAAACATTTCATGAGGAAGTAACCTGAAATAAGTGGAGGATGGACAGATGAAAAGGAAGCCTATTTCTCTATGTGAAGAATCACATAACTTAGTGCTTGAAACTTGAAAAATCTTGTGAACGAGAAGTATTCTCACTGCCTCAGAACCTTGCTAGACTGGTAATCAAAAACGTCTCCTGTTAAGTACTGTCTTTTACAGTGGGAAAAATATGAAATAACTGCGTTATGTAGCTTCAGATGTAACAAGCCCACGTGCTGAGCTCTGCCCATCACTAGAAAATAGCCTTACATTAGAGGGTAGGTGCTAAAATAGTAGTATAGTTAGATATGTTGGTCTGAATTCAGAAGTGCTATGTAAAGTGGTCATAGACTCCTTAAACCTCTTCATACTCCTGCTACCCATGGAATCGGGTTATTGCAGCCCATCTATGCTTTCTTCCATTTCTACAGCCAAATGCCATGCTAATCAATACTTTTTTTGAACAGGGTAGAGCAGAAGTAAGTAAAAAAAATAAAATAACTGGAGATGGAATTAATCCTTGGACCCAAATTTCAAATCAGTTTATGTATTATTTAACAGTTTGGACCTTTAAGAGAAGTAGTAGTGCAACAGACTTTTTCTAAGCAAGAAGAGAATAATCTTGTCTATTAAACTTCTAAATGCAATATTTCATATAGGAGAAATATTTCATATAGGTCAGGAGAACTTTTTGAGAATTTTTTTCATGAAAGTAATAAAGCTAGGTACCCATGTGAAAATACATGTGCTTTGTACTGCTCTGCCCAAGTTGATTTCAACCTCAGCTGCACTTGAGTATTCAAGGAGGCACAATCAAAATTGAAAAGACAAAATCAAGTAACTAGTATTGTGAGTTTATTTTCTTTGAGTTCCCATCTGTATTGATTCATCTTATTTTAAGGGAGTGTGATCTTTGTACTTTTAATTTGTCATCCTTAAGAAGCCAAGGTGCCCTAGGTAAAAAGGCTTTGACTCTTTGTTTTTACTTTTGTCACTGTTAAGTGTTGAACACAAGAACGTATTTTCTGCTTTTAAGAAGCTGACTGGGCACAGGCCAGAAGGAACACTGCCTCAAAGAGATGCCATGGTTATTAACTTAGGAACAGTTAGCTTGTTCATCCTGACTACGCAAATTTTTAAAAGCCTGTATGAATCCTCATGTAATCTGAGTATGCTGTACTGTGATTTATGACACCTTAATGCAGGGATTTAGATTTTTGCTTCTCTGCCATGGGGCACCAATTTTAGTAAAGAGTTAGCAGGGGGACACAGCGTAACTTGAGCACTGAATAATTTTGCTGCCACAGATACGGTTTAAGCCTTATAAACTTGAACATTCTGTATTTAAATATGGTAAACATTGCCTTTTACATTTGGCTGTTTAATAAGAAAAAATGTAGGCAGAAAATATCTAGAACCTGCTCCCTACAAAAGATAAGGCAAAGAACATTCACACATGATATTCTGGGGTCCATGTCTGCAGTCTAGTACTAAGGTAAAATATGCCATGTTGGTATGAATGCAAAACATTAAAAACCCCAGAAAGTGTTCTTTGAAGTTTGTATCAAGTCTCCACTGAGTTTATATTTTTATTTCTAGGACTCCCTTGTATTTATTGTCTTTGCTTTTATTCAAGACTTTGCTGTATGACACATGGAAGCACGGAGAGCAAATCCAACTTCCGTATTTTGCCCCCCACTTATTTATCATCTCTTCCCTCCAGTGTTTTCTATTTTGCTAATGCAAGTGATTACCTAAATGGCTATTTGATTACTTGAGTGTATTTCATCTTCTCTTATTCATACTGCTTGGGGCCTGATTTGAACTGTTTGAAGTAATGAGTTCTTTTTATGGATTACCGTGACATTTTTAACTGAAAATACATGATATCTTTTAAAGTAGCTTAGAGGGAAATGAATTTGAAAAACGAGTTTGTCTTTGCAGTTGCCTGGGAGAAGTCTTCAAATATAGTGTGCTTGATTTTGCTTATGTCAGTCTAAATCAGGAATAATGTAGGGTAGCTCTCTAGGAAGAGAAAACTGGAAGAGAAAATACAATTGTATTTGTAAAGCAAATGGCATATAAAGAAACAAATGTGGATGCAGCAAATGGAGGCACAGCTCCATTTCAGTAAACATTATGCAGTGACCTTGCCTCTGTTTTGCTGGGTTGGACTTGGATTCTGGAAGTGCTGTAAACCACGTGCTGTGGCTGTTGTTCAGTGACACCTTACTCCTCCAGTAGTCTCACAGTGGGCTATTTGGGGTGTGAGGAACCAAACAAGATGGGTAAGAATAGCATCTGCCCTTATATAAATGCCAACTGCTGCCACTTTTAATTGTGTTTATAGACCGTCCCTGGGCCATGTTCACCTGCTATCCTGCCAGTTTCCTTTAGACACAGCGCAGCTCATCTCCTGTGATGTAGCGTGGTAGCTTGGGGTCAGCTCAGCAGTGTTGGGTAGGACAGACCCCAGCTTTTTAAGCTGCATCCTAGGGAACTGCACCCCTGGCTGGCATCCAAGAATGCTGGCACTGTTGGTGTCTCACTCAGGGCAGTGAAGCAGAACGTGGCCTTTCCTGACTCCTTGCCAACCACAGTATGGCCCTGCTGCCCTCAAAGGGAGAGTTGAGGGTGAGGAGATGCTGATGATGGCAACATCATGTATGCAAAGATACGGAAATCCTGTCCACAATAAAGGAAAAGGCAAAAATACAGGGAGAGTCATGGTCAGAGGGCAGCAGAAAAAAGCAGGATGCCAGTTCAGAACTCTGATAACGTAGTTTAGACCCTACAAGTCTATAGGTGTAGTTACTATGTTTTGCACTAGGCTGTCAGTCTTTTGTCATCCTTGCCACAGACATAATTCCCACTGCGGTTTGCTCTGGAACAAACTAGCAAAGTCGCTTGGTGGGAAGCCTAGATGCCAGCTAGTTTATCCCTGCTCAGGAATAATCCATGCTGTGCTGCAGTCCATACACTAGTGCAGGTCTGTGCCAGATCTGCTTTGGTCACCTAAACATGGCCTGGCAGACCATACAACCTTCCAGACTTGTTGGGAGAAGCACATATGTCGGAAGGGCCCATCCAGGTGCAAGGAGAGCTCATGCACCAGTGTGGTCCCATAAAATGTAGTATGAATGTCCACTCCTCATGAAAAGGCTGTGAGAGGTGAACAGGACTGTAAGGCTGGAACAGAACAACTGTGAGCTGTTCTGCACACCTTGCAGGATCTCTCTGACATGACTGTGGAATTCACTACAGATTGTAACCCAAGACACTATGTGTTTTCTGTGACTGACATCTACATTGGCTGCTTTGCTAAATTTATGCAATTTGAGAATGAATAAGGAAAGTGCCCATGAACAGCAACCATAGGCAGATCCCTAAACAAAGTCTACCTGATCTTCCACAAGAGTGAGGTAAGAATGACCTTAGGCTTCACAGTCAGTTGCTTGACTGGAGTCTTTTTGACTATGATCTGGCCATATACACTAATCTCAGTTTTTTCAATTCTACTTTCTGAAGAGAGCTAGGCAGTACCACTCTTTATTCCTGGAAGGGGCTTTGATGAGCTAATGCAGTGGGCACAGTTTAATGGCCTGGTAGACAGGTGCAAAAATGAAAAGACCATCTTACTTCTAGGTGGGTAATACAAGCCACTGAACATCAGCATCCATAGGACAGGCTTAATTTGTACTTGCTTTTTACTATTTTCTTCCAGCCATGTGTGTGAGGTTGCATTGGCTAGGGGCAATGCAGAGAATAGGGAAATGGATTACACTCAAGGAGAGTTGCCCAAAGAAACTTGTGGGTATACAGAAAATTCTTGTCTCTTAGTACAAACATCCAACTAACCAAAAGAACAAATCTGCTCTGACAGTGAGAGGTGTGTGGAGCCAAGCATGCTTTGTTGGGTTACTTTTATTTCATCCATAACTTGTATCAAAGCCTGGAAGAACTGGTAGCATAGTTGCTGGGAGTGGTCTTGTTTGGCTATTTTTTTG
>NW_010541135.1:0-38444 GCF_000687285.1 Phaethon lepturus | reverse complement strand
TTCAGCAGTTTTTGTAAATCTCGGATGGTTGCAGCCTTTAGGAAAGGATATTCTTATTTGGGCTGACATAAAGAAATTTTCAGGACAGTGGAGGAGAGTTTTGCCAGTTAAGTGTTTGTTGTGTGCGTAATGGATCTGGAAATAAGTGACCACAGGCTCAAGTGGAATGTGTTATTCATCGGTGAGTAATGGTTCATGAGTTTCGTGGTGGATATGTTGCCATGTTTCAGAATGGCTCTTTACGATGGCACTTTTTTAGCCTGTCTACACAGGTAAGTCAGTAAGGTCTTGCAATTTAAAGCATAAAACATGAGATGATAGGTGCGAGTTTGGACAGTTTGGTGGGATAATGGAAGAGAACTGAGAATGATTTCTGGAAGGGGCAAGGCCATGACACTCTGAGCTTTGTAAGGTGTAATTTTCAGTGAAGTCAGCAAAAGGTTAGTTTGCAGGATCACTCCTGTTCTCATTGATATGAATACCACTTAATTTACGGGAAACAATACTTCTGCTCCTCCCTATAAGGAAAAAACATGATCTAAAGAAGAAACACCTGTATAATAAAAGAAGTAGAATATCAACTTGTTTAGATTTCCTCTTCCTGCGTGTTACATTGGTTCTGATACGGACATACTGATTCATATTAAATTGCAACACCAGTGTCACTGTTTTAAAAGACTTTTTTTCTAATGTAACAATCAAACGTACTTCAAAATTTATTTCAGATAATGAAGGATATTCAGTGCGTTTTCTTCTGCCTTGTTCCATAACAGATTTTTAATTTTCTTCTTATCTTTCAAATACCTTGCCCCTGAATTTTGTCAGAGAAACTAGTTTAGCAGACTAGTCGCAGTTATTCTGTGCTAGTGGCTTCATACTTCCGCTCCCCTGCTTAAGTCTCCCCTGGGTTTATGTTCCCTAGGTTGTAACCTGATAGTAACAAAGAGGGAAAAAACAGTGTAGCGTGTTACTGACTTTTGCTTGAGATGGTAGGACAAAAAGCAGCATGAAAAATTGAGCTCATGGGAAATAATAGGCTTTCAGAGGAATGGGGAAAGTTCAACCTGTATGTGATAGGCAGCATGACTTGCTGAGTGATTGATTGTGTAGAACAGAAGGAAGGGGCCATGAACAGGCCTGTCCATGTCAAGCACTACTTTTGAAAGGCAATGTATGTTATTCTTATTACAACCTTTGTTGACCCAGAAGCTGGCAGAGTGGGAGAGGTACATGGTGGCTGAGAGCTGTGCAGCAGTTTTCAAGGAGATTCTTTGTCTAATAGTAACTTTAAATCAAGTCTCTTTTTATTTTTTCCCCCCTTAAATTAGTTTGAGTAGAAATATGGATTCCTGTGCATGTGTTTAAAAACAATTCCTTGCTGCTTTTTTTTTTTTTTTAAACAACAAAACTATCTGTGACCTAGTGAATAAGGGCTAGGATGCAGTATGAACTACCAGTTCAAGTGGAGCTACAAGAAGAATAGCCACTTGATTTTTCCCCCCCTTTTCCACCCCACGTCCCCACTGCCACTTTTAGAGAAGATGTACATTTCTCCTTTTTCATCCTCAAATTTGATGTATTGGAGGTTTCCATGCTTTCAGTGATTTTTAAGGCATGGGTACATTCTCTGAAGGTACGTTCTGAATCAAGGCCCTTTTGTAAGGAAACACCAAGTTTGGTTTTATTTTGTTAGCTTAGTTTCAAAGATAGGTTCACTTCTGTTTTTTGGTTTCCCAGATCTTCCTGATTTCTGCAGGCTTTGCCTCAAGAACTTTCCAGTGTACCTTTCCAGTCTTGTCTTCCACAGTGATACAAGGAGAGGAAGGGCTGGTGCTTTGAGCTCCGGGGGATAAGAGAATCTGACAGGGGATGCGAGTCTTGTGTCAGGATGTGAAATGACACCTCTTCTGAAGACAATCAGGAAGCCTTTACTAAAACTAAAGCAAGAATAAATAGTGATACATCCTCCCCTTCCCCATCTTGGGCTGGTTGCCATTTCAGGGACTAGGAGCTCTATTAAAAAGACAGAGCAGTGCTGTTAGGGCAGTGAATGAGGTCCTGCCAACACCACTGGTAGCTGTGTGGTAGATGGTTGCTTCTGCAGCCTCCCTGCAAGAGGATCAGGTTGGCAGCACCTGCTGCTATAACCTCAGTACTTGGAATATCTTCTGAAGTGGTTTGTCGGCACCTGTCCCACTCCTCATCTGCTGAGGCTCTCCTGTCTTCAGTCTCCTTGGGCTCCTTCTTTATAGAAGAATGAGCTCGATGGAAGAATCACCTGTTTAGCAGTACGTTCGAATAGAGATACACTCTGCTTGGGACATACAGATACACCTGCCTTTACTAAGGGTTGTGAAGGAAAGCATGAAAATTATGCCTGTGATATGTTCAAGTGTAGTGAATCTGCCTGGGAGGTAGTACTGGAGGTTGCTTCTGTGCTTTGGTAGGCTCAGTGAAATTCCCTATAAATAAATTTTGATTTGAAGGAGTTGTCTATAAGGAAAGGAAAACAACACAGCTGCTTACTAAAACCGCCTGAAGGGTTTGTTCAGTCAGCTGTCTTTTAATTCCCTAGGCTAGCATTTGATTACTATTGACTATTTAGAGTGTTGCATTTTCTTAAGTATACATATATTTTTTCAGTACTAACATTCTCATGCTTTTGTAGAGAACTGCTTTCTGATTAATGTCATTTTTATGTGCAGTGGAAATAGAATAGGCTTTAATTAACAACATTGTAGCTTTTTATTTCTTAAATGTGGCTGCACTGTAAATTCTCCTGCAGGTGTCTCTGGGTAGCCCAGCTCTTTATCCATTAACATACTCTACAAAATAACTGCACAGCGAATTGCAGTCAGTCGGTCTTCTGTGACAGAAATGTATTTGGCAAAGAGTTCTTCCGTGGTAAAGGAGACAGCTGTCACTGCTGGCCTTTTCAGTATTGCGACTGAATAGGTCTGGTACGTAAAAGTGCAGGCATTAGAAATGCAGCAGTGGAATTGGCAGCTTACCTCTAGCAGGAAGTTTTTAAGTCTTCTGTGTGCTGGAATAGCATGAACTAAAATACCTTACTCTGTAAACTGTCAACACTGTCCCTATGTCCAGAATATATAGCTTTGTTCTTTACGCATTTTCTTCAAATGAGTAATTTCTGTGCCCAAAGCAATTTTTACAAAGCTTTCACCTATTGCCGTTTCAGACTACTCTGGCACACATCATAGCCAACAGCAGCAGAAAGAATGGCACAAGGTTTGTGACACTGTCGGCCACAAGTGCCAAGACAAATGATGTTCGAGATGTCATCAGTCAAGCCCAGAATGAAAAAAGACTCTTCAAGAGAAAAACTATCCTCTTTATTGATGAGATCCATCGTTTCAATAAATCTCAGCAGGTATTGTACTATACCGCTTTTTGGAAAAAGTCTTTGTCAGCACTTCCGTAAAATTCCCCCCTTTGCCTTAAGATGATAGCTTACTTTGGGCTTTTGATTTTGATGTTAATGTTTTTAGTAGATTAATTAGGGAAAAATACAAAAATTAAGTTCCATAACTAACTTCCAATCAATGTTTAATTATTGTGATTCAAAGATTTACATAAAAGTCTGAGCTATAATTATAGTTGACTTATGTGCTGGGCTTTATGTGACATTTTTCTGAACTTTTATTTCTGCAAAGTCATGTTAGTAGTGTTTGCCATACACATCTTCTTCATTTCAGCCTCCTCCCTGGGGAGGTATTTTGCATTACCTTTACAAAGGTCTGGAATGGGGATGTACCTAGGGTGTTTGTTTGGTTTAATGTTGTCCTCTCTTCTCTGCGAGAAAAGAGACCATAGTATCATTAAAATAAAAAAGAGACCACAGTCATACCGTGAAAGGTGTGAATTATGTACTACAGGTTGCGGTTTCTATATCAAACCATACTCCAGTCTTCCTAAAGCTTTCTGAGCTATCCTGTAGAATTATGTAGGGAACTGCAACCCTAAAGATTGGTTCAAAGAGTATTTAGAAGTAGCCCCACTATTTATTATACTTGATAAGGCAATTTCATGATATGTTTGCCAAACAATAAACCAAAGTCAAATAAACTAAAAATTTGCAGTTTTTTGACACTGTTTCTTTTCAGCTGGTAGGGTCATTTTCAGTGCAAGCATAAGGTATTAAGGTAAACAGCCCATGACGTGCTGTGTGTGTGAAATTAAATAATTTAGATAGCTAAGCAGATGAGCTGCCTTGTCAGTGAGGTTATATGGACAGGGAACCCAAAGACTCAGAAGACACAAAAAAAGTAGCCTACTCACATGGGATGTTTCAGGTTGTCATTGATCGAGATCAGTTTTTTCTGCTTCCCTCCCATCCTCAGGACACTTTCCTTCCTCACGTTGAGTGTGGGGTGGTGACCCTGATAGGAGCAACCACAGAAAACCCTTCCTTCCAAGTAAATGCCGCTCTTCTGAGCCGATGTCGGGTGATCGTCCTGGAGAAGCTCTCGGTTGAAGCGATGGAGGCAATTCTGATGCGGGCCGTCCAGTTTTTAGGGGTCCAGGTTTTGGGCCAGGACGACCAGCATGGCAGCTCTGTGACGGGCAGCAGCAGTGAGAGCTCGGAGTGAGTACTTTATGGGCTGCAGGGTGTTAACGCACACAGCCGAGGAATTGACTGCCTGCCAGGGAGGGAATGAAGCAGTCGGGGGGTGGGAAGAGAAACCCTAGCCACCTCTGATAGTAAAGAAAAGAAGTGGCAGCATATGTGAGGGGCGGGGGGTGACAGGAGAGAGAGAATTTAAAGCACTGGCTCTCTCCATCCAAAACACAATCTCACCGTCTGGATTAGGAGAGAGGATTTTATACTTGGAACTGTAGCTCCTGACTCACCCTCCCAGGACATTTAAATCCATTCCACTGCTGAGGATTTGCTGTGGAAGCCTATAACTGGGTCTTTGTCATGTCCTAATGTGTGTTACTTCTTGCTACTCATTGTAAAAGCATCATGTTACCATTAAGTGGTGGATGGGGCATCCCCTCTTAAATTAATTTGGAAGTGCCTGACAAAAGTTTGTTGTTTTCTGAGAAATTTTTTTTTAGTAAGATCAGAGAGGATACTACTATTCTTTAGCTGCAGGATAAGTGCTATGGTATGTTTTATAGTATGCTGTGGAGAGAGGGGGCTATTGCTGTGAGGTGTTAATAGAATGTTTTAAGGTAGAATTTGGTTTTCTCTGCTCCTTGTTGTCCAAGCCAGATAGTCACTTTAAAGTTTGGGAGAGTTTTGGAAAAAGCAAAGTCCAGATTTGTCCGTAAGTGTTGTTATCTGCCTTCTGAAATGGCTAGCTGGCAAATAAGAATAATGCTTGGTACTGTACTACTTTCATGGAAGTTATTATGGTTCCTTCATATTGATGCTAGTCTGTATTCCTGGTTATTTGTAGTGTATAGACACGATGGTAATTGGGCAGGTACTCTGAAATAAATGAGAGGGAATCCACTTGGTCCTTTAGCTTTATCACAGAATGTAAGCACAAAGAATTGCTAACCTGAATGCTGAGGTCAGAGCAGGGAAGGAAAGCTATTCCCTTTTTATTTTTAGGGTACCCTGCCTCATGGCTTACTCATTTTGTAGCTTTTGCATATAGTAGTAATGTGAGTTTTAGAAGAGAGGGCAGTACTGCATGTCAGCCTTAATGTAATGGCACAGCTGTGGTTGTGGCTACACCCTGACTGGGGTTCGGAGTCTTTCCTTTCTGTACAGGATTAAAGTACAAGGCATAGTTTCAGCTGCAGTTGTTTGGGTTTGGGTTTCGCTAGACTCTCCGTATCTGTAACCTTCCGTTAGCTATGGATGATTTAAACTGCACAGTGTGGTGCTTCATCAAACTGAAAGAAGTCTGGCAGGCAGACTATTAGACTAGCACAGTTTCAGAAATCTGTCCATGGAGAGAGAGAGAGGGCCCTACTCCAATGGCTAATGTGGGAGCCAAGCATTTAAAAATAAAAATGGGGTTCAGAATTGAGGAGCATTTGTTGCAGTTGTGTGTTAAGTCTGTCTTGTCTTTCGTGCTGCTATCTGGTTCTGGTCTGTAGTTGATACATATTGTTGCTGATGAGTTTGGCTTTTTATAAGCCATCCTGTCCCTTACTGTGGTTCTTGTTTTGGTCTCCTTGTTAATTCCTTCTTCTTGCTTCACTGTCCATACCATTTCTGCTCCTTCATTTCCTCTCCACCTGCTTCTCTGCAGGAGCAGCTGTGTCTTGTCTTTTACCTCTTCACCTCCCTGCCACTATGAAGCAGGGCTATCATTAGATGCAGGCAATTAACAGTGTTCTTGCTGTCCTGAGGAATAAATGAGTGTCACCAGTTGAATTGGTTGTTCACTTTGTTCCAGAGTAGAAAAAGGAGCTGTAAGGCACCATGTCCCCAGATGTGGAGCATGCCCACTTTGAAAATGCTGCAGAAATTTAGCCAGAAGGCACAAGAGATATGTATATTGAATTTTGTTTTTTGTTTCCTATGTAAGTCTCCCTTCCCAAACCACAGAAGTGCAGTATGAAGTCCTGCATGTGCAGCTTGGCCTCAGTTTATCAGATGGTCTTTGTATCATATCACTTGTCTGGCATGATGGCTGACCTAGACAAGATTTTGAAGAAGAGGGTGATTCTTTGTGGTCTCTCCTTAAGGAATAAGGTGAGATTGAATCATTCTTAGTGTCTACAGCCATCTTCTGTGCTCAGTGAGAATGCAGCCATCACTGAGTGGTTCAATAGGTTTCATCGTCTCTGCGCTCCACGCATGTGCAGCAGTTATCAAAAGGAAAGTGTGCTCTACCCAAATCTGTTTCCTTGTTTCCTTGAATTTTCTTGGTGTCTTTTTCTTACCTTCCTTCCACTATTGCAGCAAGTTTTGGATAAAGTTAGGTCATCTGGCTTCTCTTTCATCCTGCTGTGGCATTTTCTTGCTGTGAAGCTGAAATAGAACCAGCAGGAGGTGTTACCTACTTTGGTATCTTTTTCTTTGTTATATCATCATGCTCATAAAGCTTCTTTGACAGTTTCTATATTAGTTACTAGATTTCTTTACAATAAGATGTGCTGTGTGTTATATTTTCATCAACTTTACTGCCATCAAATTGTGCATCTTAAAGCCTACAGTAAATTAAGCTGAAAGACACGGGAATGTGAAAGGGAGAAACGTACTGATGAAGAAGAGGAGTAAGGAGAAGTCATGTTAAAGATGCTTTATATTGCCAAAACTTTCCTTGTGCTTTCTGCAGTTTATGCTGTCTCAGTAATAGCACAAACTGTTCGAGTTGTACACTGATACACAACACTTGTACTGTGCACTTGTACTGATGGAGAAAATAAAATTCTTCTTTTCTTGGCTTTTTATTTTTATCATTCAAGTGCTGCCCTCAGAGTGGTATCTCTAATTGAAATCAGACAGCAAACTGGATGGTGGATTAATGTATTTGACGTTAGATAGCACAGAAGGCACACAGCTGAGGGAAATGAAAGGATCCCCAGTTTCCTGTTGGCAAGCCCAGACATCATACAGTTCAGCTTGTTAGTGGCTGTATTATAAGCACTGGGAGGTTTTGAATTCACTGGTTTGTAAATCACAATGTTGAAGATGGGCTTCCTTTGGGTCTTCAGTGTTCAATACGTTTTTGAAAAATATTCCCTTTTTGGAACACCCATCCAATTTCCTTGCAGGAAATAGGATTGCTGGGATGAGAGACGACATTCAAAGACAATGCCGTAAGGCAGTGAGCAATGCATGTTATACTGCAGTATTTCAGGTGAAGAACTGTATTTGCCTGTAAAAGCGTTGCAGTCTGTCAAGGGGTGAGTGTAGTGAGAATAATTGCACTGAGAAAGTAAGAAATCACTGATTTATATGTGAAAGAAGCGATGGGTACTTTATCTCACATTCTGCTCAATTATTTTTAAGTCTTTCATCATACAGGTTCTCCTTGCTTGGAGTTCCTTACACTTACTCTCTGATGCTGCTTACACCCTCTTGTCATCGTATCAAACGCTGCGGTGTTGTACAACATCATATGTATCATGTTGGTTCTTGGCACAAACTGTCTTGAGAATATGGAGATAAGGAGAAATTGGAAGAAGGATTTATTATCCTGTAGTGGTAGTTTTCCATTCCTTAAGCCAGTATATCATCTTCAGCTCAGTGAATGATGGATCCCGGGGTGTCCCTTTTGGCTTGTTTATATTTTTGTCTCCAGTTATTGGTTACAAGGTACCAACATGGAGCATTGGCATCCAGTGGGTGTTCAGTG
The DNA here is from genome assembly GCF_000687285.1 of Phaethon lepturus. Classification (NCBI taxonomy): domain Eukaryota; kingdom Metazoa; phylum Chordata; class Aves; order Phaethontiformes; family Phaethontidae; genus Phaethon; species Phaethon lepturus. The sequence goes on along the minus strand of NW_010541135.1, from coordinate 30,156 downwards.
TCAATTTTGGAAGGTGAAAAAAACACAATATTGCCCACTGCAAGAGGATCAGGAGCTTGGGAAGAGGTCAGAAAGCATGAGAGTTATTCTGCCTCGCAGTTCTAGAGTGTGCAGAAGTCAGGTAAAGTGGAAGGGTGTAGGGCACTTGGAACTTCGGAAGACAGGGTGGGCTTAAAAATATAAGTACAGTGAGTGTCTTTTGGAGGCCAAGGTATTGAGATAATTGTCATCCTTATTTTGAAATTGGGCTCCTGCTTAGTGAAGTTAAATCATCAAAAAATTGAATTTAAGATTTTAATTCCTCAGAAGAAAAAAAATGAATTCAGATATTATGAGTATAAAATGTTATTATTTTGAAATACTGAGTGTGAATGGAGCCAAGATTATGAAAAAGTGAAGCATGATGTTATTTCCAATCAGTGATACTCATCAATATGCTGTACAAACAGCTTGTATCTGGAAATTTTCTCCATTCATTCTTGTTCTTTATCATGCCCTGTATGTCATGCTGTTGTTGCAGACTTGGACTGGATCAGCCTAATACACAATATGTTATTTGGAGTGGATTTTCCATTACCAATATGTTGTAATTTGGATTTCACCATGGAAGTGGACAAGACCTTTGCTTGTAATCAAATTTTCTGTACTTCCTTGTGCACATTTGTTTTAATCCCTGTAATACTAATAGCTTGAGTTGAGTCAACAGGGCACTTAGAGTCCTATAGTGAAACTGAAGAGACAAGAATACAACTCAGCTTTCTTACTTGGCTTCTAATTAGCAAATGAATGGCAAAAGTGCTCAGAGGCCTCAACTTCGTTTTGGGACAAACTGTTCTTAGCTTCTTCCTGCAAGTTTAGTACCTGCCTTTTAGTGCTCTCAACACTTCCCCTCCACTTGCAGTCCCTGAGTGCAGTTGTGAGTATCGGTGTGAAGAGGCCTCAAGCATGTGCAGGTGTTCTGTGCAAACAGCAGGCAAAAACCTTAGTCCTTGCATGTAGAACCTTCTCTTTAGTCTGCCCTGCTGATGTATCCAAAGGATTTGCTCAGTGTGCAGCTTGTTTGGTTTTGTTCCCTGTTGATGGGAGATACCAACAACAGGACATCTGTGTGTAGTGCCTGCTGTGTTTTTAAAAATAGCTTTTGCTTTCTTTGCTGGCTTCTTTCATTGTGTATAGAAAAATCTGGTGCCCATCTGTAGTGCTGAGGGTGAACATTGCTCCCTGATTTTCAAAGAATTTGTTGCATGAGGTACTTGGCTGAATAAGTCTCTGTGCCGTTACATTCTTCTGCTTCCTCGTGTTTGATACACATTGGAGAAAGTGCAGGTTTTTTTGAAGTACCATTGTGTATGTGTTAATTTTTTTTTCCTATCAAATACATAAGAAATAAGGAGATGGAAGTAAAAATATGACAAGATACATATGTGTATATAGATAGATTTCTTTTTCCCACAGGATGTGATTCCTGCTGCCTGCTCTCTGCAGCATGAGTTATGTCTGTAGAAGACATTTGCTGGCCTTCACTTGCAGTGCTGTGGATTAAGATTGAATCTCTGCAAACTTTTCCCTCCCACATGTGGTCATGAGAGGGCTCAAATACTGGCTGTTGAAGTTTTTTCCAGTGCTTACTGTCTTTTTCTTTTGTGTGACAAGTGCAAAGTGGGTTTGCAAGGAGGAAGAGGAGGCAAATAATGAAGATTAGTGGGTACATGTGTCTGGGAACCCTGGCATTGCCTTTCTGTACACCACTGGTAATAACAATAATAAATCTTTCTGGTGAATGAAGTGCAGGGCAGTTGTGAATCCTTAATTATTTGGCACACAAGGGCTTCATAAGAAATCGCCTTTCATGCCAAGCTCTGTGTGTTAATCCCCACTGATACATGTCACTCTTGGTTTTCAGTCCAGTTACTAGAAATGGCTAAGTTAGGGCCATCACTTATGTCGTGCTTTAACTCCACTAGCTGCTGTTTCCAAATCAAATCAGTTGTACCCTCTGCCTGGAAAAGACCTTAGCCATTACCTTGTCTATATAACTAAAGTTTGAGGGTCAAATCCTCAACAGTACACATATGAAATGTGCAGAGGCGAGTTGGTCTGCATGTGCCTCGACAGCGAGGACTGCAGTCCAGCAGATGAAAACCTGGAGGGAGCGAGCTGGAGGACGACGTTGCTTTCCCAGATTTTTCATAGACCCACTATGAGATCTCAGCAGATCTGTTACTGCATTTCTCATATCTTCCCATCTTGACTTTGACCTTTTTCTTGTGTTTTTATGGTCCTGGCACACTTAGAGTTGTAGATGACAAGAACAGTGACTTGCATGCACTGGGATGCCTTTTCTTTCTAGTAAGATATTTTTTGTACCCTGGTGACTAAGTTGTAATACCTGCTACCATTTGAAAAAAAGAATGTAGGATGCATATGTGCTTTACCATGCAAACAGTACTTCCAGTTGTTGCTTTTAAAAGAATATCTGATAGCAGCTCTTACTGTTGGTAGTCAGTTTAAAACCTCATGCTAATTACTTTATACCTCACTGTATTCTCTCATGTGCATTTGGATAGCTTCCTACCTTTTCATTGTCCTTTCAACAAGGAATTTGAAGTGCCAGCTATGAAGTGCTGATGGAGTAAACCCTTGTAAAGCATAACCCTAACCCCAGTTTACATTGAATGTGATGAGATGAGACAAAATAAGGGGGTTGAGATGAGAGCTCATGCCATACCTTTTTCATGTGCAATTGCTTTTAACATGCATTGGGTCGGGTCCCACAAGTGTTCTCCTAGGCTCTGCAATGCTTAATCATGACAGAATGAGTTAAGAACAATCCTTAAACCCAGCTGCCTCTCAAACTTTGTAAACAAATGCCACCTCCAGCATAATATGCAATCTCCTTGCATTCATATGCAAGGAGAGGAGCATGATGGGTGTTAACAGTATATGGTTATTGTGTTGCAGATTCCCGGTGTACATAGAGGAGAAAGCTCTAAATACCCTAGCCTACCTTTGCGACGGTGATGCAAGGACTGGACTGAATGGTCTCCAGTTAGCAGTTCAGGCCAGATTAGCAGCAGGAAAGACCACTCCTTTGAATATTGCCAAAGGCGGTTCTGCAGATGGCATTCTGATAACAGAAGAGCATGTAAAGGAAGGGCTACAGCGATCTCACATCCTGTATGACCGAGCAGGTGAGTACCTCTAACAGTTGCTACAATGCAGCATTTTCAAGAGCTGATAGCCTGTATAATTTCTGTCCCTTCTCCCCATTTCATACCAGTTGCTCTGGTGAAACAGTGATTGTACTAAAATTTGGGCTAAAAATTACTTCTCCTTTACAGTGTAGAAATTCCTTCTAAACAGGATTTCCTCTTACCACTTAGGAAGTGTAGGTTAGCCAAGAGGCATAATTGCTGCCCTGTGAACAGTTGCATGGTGAAATTATTTGTTCTTTAAGATTTTTAGAATATTAGCTAACATTTTTAGAATATTACCTTCTAAGAGGGTTGCAGTGTAAAGAGGGAGAAGCATTTTGATGGGGAGAATTGTTCCTGGAGGATTGGAAATCTTCCATTGCACTTCTACTCCTTTAAAAGTCTCTCACATTCACAACATTATGTTATGTGAAAATGCAAGCAGTTTTATTTTTAGAGTTGCTTTTTAAGGTTAATGAATTTTGTAACTTGCTTAGGGCAGGTCATATAAATCTCATTGCATTTAAGGCTTCCTAATGTGATAACCACTCTTGCTAAATGTGTGACTTGGCAATGTTAGGCATTGCAATAGTTGGACACTATAACTTTTTACATGAGAAAGTTACAAATCAGACAGTGAATATTAGAGATTAGGTGAAACCCCTTGAATGCATATGCTAGCTCTTCAGCAATACTTGAATCACTGTGCAATATAGTATCAAATGATTCTGCCAAGCAGTGTTTGGAGAAGTGATTGACTTTGGTTTTGCCATTGTATCTGATATGCTCAATTAACTGTTACTACTCAAAATCTGTGATGAGACATTTCTTGAGGTTGCTTGTAACGTACATGCCTGCGTTCAGCCTGCTTGCTGCAAAGAGGAAATGATGGCTCATTGTCAGGAAAAAGTCAGCTGGGCAGATATTGATATGATGGCAGCTGACAAGTCAAGGGTGGCAGGGGGAGGGAAAAGAAAAATTTTATGGGGTCTGTGGCAGGAAGAAGTCATGATTAGGAGGAAGCAGACAATCTGACGAGTTTACTGGTGTGAGTCTCTAGCGCTGTGGAGGTCCCTTGTGTGTTTGCTGTCGCCTTGTGGCCACTGTCACGCAGAACTCTTGGCTGTGTCCGTTGCTCCCAGCCCTGCTATGCCTTGTTTCTCTGTTAGAGATGGCACAGAGTGCCTCTTCCTGAGGCTTGCATCAAATCTAGGTAGCATGCGTCAGCCCCTTCTCTGTGACAGAAGACCTTCGAGCTCTGTGTAGGGTTTGGTTGGTTATTTTTGTCAGAGATTTTCAGAGAGGGGTGAGAGCAGTGACAGTTCTGTTTTTCTTGATTGTACAAATGCCAAAGAGCCTGGCACAGATATTGTCACAATAGCAGCTTGCCCAAGTACATGCCTTTGCAAAATTTCTCTTCTGTGGTATAGTCTGTGTCTTGGTTGACCACTTTTGTCCATAGGAGAGATAGCTGTTTGTCCCTTTATGTACAGAGGGCTTCTAGATAGAGGCTACTGTATAAATAAAGGCATTTTTGTAGCATCTTTTAGCTAATACCTTTTGAATACAGTTGTTGTGGTGGAATCTAAAATATAAAGTGCTCCAGCCTTGTAAAGTAGAGGGACGTGATGCTGTCTAATTGTGGTAGCAGCAGCATAAATTTCAGTGTAGTGTGTTCATGTAGAAAGCACCAAATATTTGATTAGTGTTCAATCAGAGTTCTGTAAATATGGTGTTTTGATTTTACATAACTATTTATTTTTGGTCCCATTCTGCAAAATTTGCCAAATATATGTAGTTGGGGCATTCTTTTATGTGCTTCCACCAAGTAGTCTAGGAAGGAAATGAGTTGTAATACAGTCATTAGGCTATTGTTCTGATCTGTGTGCAGATACATATAAAGACAAGGTCTTTGTGCAGATATGCATTTTAGCTGGAAGGACAAAGAAACAGCTCTAGTCAAATTTCACTGCCAGCAGCTGCCTGCAGCCCTTGCAGTGTGAGAGGAAGTGAACTAGTCATATTTTAGCTTTTAATTGCAGTTTTTTAAATTTTGATTTTTGAAGAAAATGATGCAGCAACTAAGTGAAGGCTAACTGCAGATAGACAGTGAATTGATTTTTAAGATAGAGTTGGGTTTGCACAGCAAAATTTTGGTAATGGGGGGCTATAGTGGGAGACTTCTGTGAGAAGCCGCTAGAACTACTTCCTCTATGTCTGATAGAGCCAATGGCAGCTGGTTCCAAGATGGACCCGCTACTGGCCAAGGCTGAGCCCATCAGCAGTGGTGGTAGCGCCTCTGGGATAACAGATTTAAGAAGGGAAGTGGAAAATGGCATGCAGCAACTTGCAGCCGGAGAGAGGTTTGAGAGAAACAACTCTGCAGTCACCAAGGTCACCTGAAGAAGGAGGGGCAGGAGGTGCTCCAAGCATCAGAGCTGAGATTCCCCTGCAGCCTGTGGTGAAGACCATGGTGAGGCAGGCTGTTCTGCTGCAGCCCATGGAGCTCCACGGTGGAGTAGACCTCCACCTGCAGCCCGTGGAGGACCTAACGCCAGAGTAGGTGGATGCCCGAGTGATGCTGTGATCCTGTGCGAAGCCCACACTGGAGCATGCTTCTGGCAGGACCTGTGGACTCATGGAGAGAGGAGCCCAGGCTGGAGAAGGTTTGCTGGCAGGACTTGTGACCCTGTGGGGGACCCACGCTGGAGCACTCTGTTCCTGAAGGACAGGGACCCAGGTCCTGTAAGGGACCCAGACTGGAGCAGTTCATGAAGAACTCCACCCCATGGGGAGGACTCACGTTGGAGAAGTTCATGGAGGTCTGTCTCCTGTGGGAGGAACCCCACGCTGGAACAGAGGAAGAGTGTGAGGAGTCCTTCCTCTGAGGAGGAAGGAGCAGCAGAGTCAGCATGTGATGAACTGACCACAACCCCCATTCCCTGTCCCCCTGTGCCGCTCAGGGGGAAGAGGTAGAAAGATCAGGAGTGAAGTTGAGCCCAGGGAGACGGGAGGGGTGGGGGGAAGGTGTTTTTAAGGATTGATTTTACTTCTCATTACTCTGATTTGATTGGCAATAAATTAAATTAATTTCCCCAACTTGAGTCTGTTTTGCCCATGATGGTAATTGGTGAATGATCTGTTCCCGTCCTTATCTTGACACACAAGCTTTCATATTTTCTCTCCCCTGTCCAGCTGAGGAGCGGAGTGATAGAGCAGCTTCGGTGGGCACCTGGAGTCCAGCCAGGGTCAACCCACCACAGTAACTCAAGAGGGGTTTTCATTCTGGGTGAGAATAGCCAACAATTTGAATTGTATAATGTCAATTGCTATATAATAACTGGATGTCATCACTACTATGGTTGCTATATGCCATATCAACAGTAAGAATCACCCCAGTTAATGAAGAATGACTTTTGATGAAACCAAGCAAAGTGCAGTGGTGGTGGAACCAGCTCTTTGTTCTATTTTCTCTCCCCCTGTCCAGTTGAGAAGGGGAGTGATAGGGCACCTGGAGTCCAGCCAGGGTCAACCCACCACAATTGTCTCTTCTTCCTCTTACATATTTTGTCTCTCTGCTAACACTGATTTAATAGCAAATACAAAGATAAATATCAGAATTATTGCAGGATTTTGTCTCACTGTCTATATGGTAATATAATTTCAGTTATGGTAAAGATTGTTAAGCTGGAGTTAATCTATTCTGTAACCTAGAACACAGTTGTTCCTTCCTCTTCTATGGAGGAGGAAAGAGAAGGTTTCTCATGTCATAATGTTTTTTGCCAGATTCATTGTTTTCTGCTGGACCAGAATGAGAAGTCTTTTTATCTCTGCTGTTGCTCTAGCCTTTCTTCCAAGGTTTCCTTCTGTCCTATATCGATGAGCAGTTGATGTTTACCTTTGGCTAAGACAGAAAATAATGTGAGATGGGGACCGTGATTTTACTTTTGCCCACTACCTTATGAATAGGTGTTGCTTAAGAAGTCCAGGTATTAATTCTGGTCAGTGTATGAGGTGTTTTCCCTGTCTTCTACCAATAAAACTTTAGATAAATCAACTTCTTAAATTAGCTGGAAGACACTTCATGAGCACATAAAGAAATTTACGGGCATAAATCAACAAGATTTATGCATCTGTATACATTGGACACTACAAAATCCAGTCCTCCACAAAGCATCTTGTGTAATATCATGTTTCTCTTCGGAAAGGTATTTGCCTTTGAGGGAACTGCATAGAGCAAATGTATTTTGATTCCAAAAACTCTTAGAGTTTTGATTCCAAAAGGCATCTGGGATGCAGAACAGCAGTGATAAATAGGTTGGCATGTATCTGTCTCTCAACTGAATTGATAAGGCCAAAATCTATATGTTGGCTAACCAGCCTGAGAGACAGAGCTAACAAATAAAGGTCTGTAAAAAGTTCTGTCTGATTTTTTTTAACTGCTGCTGATATCTCACATAGAATATATATAAACTGTATTTTTTTAAAAGAAACTTAAAACCTCTGTCCAGTGCATGTAACTGTACCTTGCCTTTAATTGAAACTGCATTTAAAGTACAACTGCACAGTTTTTCTGAAGAAGTTTTTTTAACTCTGTGAGGAAGGAGATGAAGAGAGAAAACTGTCCCCTTTCTCAGCCTGTGTACTCTGAAGTCCCCTGCAGGTACGTGTCTCTAGTCCCAGCCTATCTGCTGGATTCCTTCTGTCTCCCCAGCTGGTATCCCCAAGTATGATACTTTACAGTAGCCCAAACAGTGTATAAAAACACTCCAGGAAAAAAATCCGTGCAAGTGCAACCTCTGGAGATATTTAATGGCTGTCTTCCTTACTTCTAAGAGACGGAGAGACGCCTCTTCCAAGAGGACGATGCGCGTTCAGCTGCTTGGGTTTATTGCTACTAGCTCAAGTGTTATGACGGAGCATGGACACGCTTGTTTGTGTTGGCATGAGTAATGACTGCATACCACAGGGCTCTTTGTGTGGAGTCCTAGCAAAAATAGCTGTCGGCCAGCCTGTGTACACCGGCAGCGCGTGTGTTGAATTCCCCACAGAACCGCGCTGCAGCATGAGCAGCGATGCAGGAAGGTGGACCCAGTTTCTGACCTAGGAGGTGGAGGTCTTGCTGGCAATGAAAGGAGCAATTGCAGCGGTATGGGACTTTGGTTTTCAAACTCATGTGTCAGGCCTTTTATTTTGCAGGGCCTACAAGTGATGATGACGTGTTCTGATACGGCCCTCAGGCTGTAAATCCTTTTAGCTGCAGGAAGAAGAGACATATTAACAGATGGCTGTGCATGCAGCCAGTTGCCTTTATAATACATGCTGTCTGTGAGCCAAGGAATGACAGGCACTTTAAAAAATAAAAAAGGCAGATTATGTGGAAAGTATAACAACAATATTGCAGCAAAATACTTTTACAAGTTTGATTAAAAGAAATGCGTAAGGATCAAAACCAGCTGCACAGAGAAAAATTGCAAGCAGGAAGAGTCTCATTTAGTATTTTTAATGTTGACCCTCTGTCTTTAACTATAGCCCTAAAAGATCTGTGGAATGGCTTTGTTTCTCCTCGGAGTCCATATCTAGTATGTTAAACTTTAATTAAAAAAAAAAATTCCTTGTAGTTCACTCAGTTTTCCCAATCCTTATTTAGCAGTCTGGCATTTCAGGTTTTGTTTGTGGGTTTTTCTGTTTCAGCTGCTTACAGTTTTCAGGACCCTTCCAGTAGTGCAGCTGTCCACAACTGAACTCAGCATTTCTTGAGGGTTTGCCAGGGTTGTGTGCTGTGATCCTGTTTCCTCCAGATTGTGTAGTGTGCCATCATTGTATATCCACAGCAACATTTCCTTTATTTCCCTATATAATACAGCAAACTCATGTTTGCACTTTTATTTGCACACTTTATTTTCAAGTGAAATACCACTAGTGTAGAGTATTGGATTTCTCAGATTCTTCTGTTGTCTTCTCAGAGCTATGTGCATGTCCAAAAGCAATGGTCAGTGGTTTATATGTGCTCATACTTTTACTCTTTGTCAGTTAGGAGATATTTATAGAGTCTTCTTCCTATCTGCTTAAAATATCCAAAATTTTTTTTTCTTTTGAAGGAAAGGTTGTTAGGGTACCGAAACCAAATTGTTTGCCTTACAATGTTTAAAAAAGCATCCTCCTTTTCACCTGCCATTGCTCTGTTATGCTTATCTAGTTAGTGGAATGATCCATGTGGCAAAGCATGAAGATTTTGAAAGCATTAATGAACACCATAATCACGTGTACATAAAAAAAACTTGAAAAAGCAGGTTATGTTTACCTGTTGTGATCTAGTAAAATATATTCTGTTCCTTTAAATGCATTTCACTTAATTTCCTCCTAACAGCTTTTTGTATCTCTTCTCCCCCATTCTAAATAGGAGAAGAACATTACAATTGCATCTCTGCCCTGCATAAGTCTATGAGAGGCTCAGATGAAAACGCTTCCCTTTACTGGCTTGCTCGAATGCTTGAAGGTGGCGAGGATCCACTCTATGTGGCAAGGAGGCTGGTGAGATTTGCAAGTGAAGATATAGGTCAGTATTTGCAGTACTTCATGTTAGAATATTTTGTTGAATGAAGATCTGCCAGGCTTCTGGTTTCCAAAAATTCACGGTTGAGAAAAAAAAAAACAACCCCAAAACTGCTATATGCAAAATAGGTATGAAATACTGAAATGCTCCCCACCCAACAAGAATTTTGTACATGCAGAGACCTGCATGTGGTGTCATTGTGACGATTACCTATTGCAGAAGAAACAAGTATTTTGGGGGTCAGGTTTTGGCAGTGTATTAATATGGATTCTTTTAAACTCCAGTGACTATAGGTCACCAGTAAACTTGTGTCACAGAGAACATGTATTTCAGGGATGTCTGTTTTTTTAATGACTCTAGAAGGTGAATGTCTACCCTGACTTGCAAATCTCAGATTTGGTAGCTGGCTCTCTAGTTGTAAGGCATCTTGATTGACTTACCCAAAATAACAGATGCAGCAACACTTAACACATATGTGATGGGTGAAGGGTTATGACATCTAGGGAAGCTATGTCTATATAGCAATATTTCCCCATTTCTTTCTCAATTCCAAAAAGTAAGTGAATGATACATGGGCAGCAACTGCTCAGGCTGCCGCTCTGTGGAAACAGATTCAGTCTGAAAATCATACCCACAATTTAGGCCTTTTTTTTTGAGGGGTAGACAGAAGAAGGAAGGCTGTGGATGGAGGGAATATATGTTATGTACTGCAAAGTATTGTACCAGAAGTTCCAACATCTGAGAAAGCAACCTTGACCTGTGCATTGATAACCTTCCATCTTACAGGACTGAGGAAAAAAAATAAAATAAAAAAAGACACAGTAACTAAAGTAAACTGACTTAAACCTGCTTTTATCTGATCCCTTTTTGTAGGGCTGGCAGATCCTCTGGCTTTAACACAAGCAGTTGCTGCTTATCAAGGCTGTCACTTTATTGGAATGCCAGAATGTGAGGTAAAGGCTTCATTAATTCACTGATTTGAAAGTACTGCAAACTAAAACCAATGTGTAATTATAAAAAAAAAAAAACAGAGATTGCCAGGACAAAGCAAATTTAGTTACTTGTTCATTCAGCATGCCCTTTCTTTGACAAATAAGAGAACGTAATAGCTCTTAAAATAGATGATGTAGTTTGAAATAAAATTCACTGCATTGTTTAAGTGTGGTATGTGAACTAAAGTCATTTTTCTCTATCCATTTTTTTGCTCTGTTATAAATAAAATAATATATTCTGATATTTTAAAGTAGCTATTCCTTTCTAGTAGTGAAAATTGTGAAGAGCTTTGTTGTTAAATAATAATAATCATACTATAGTAACAGACAGAGGTCAGTTTAAAAGCACAAACAAACTGAATAACAGACGTTTTCCCAAAGAGCTGAAGAGAAGTCACTTAACATTTTCCCTTTTCTTGTTTCCAGGTCATTCTAGCACAATGTGTAGTGTACTTTGCCAGAGCACCAAAGTCTATAGAGGTATACAGGGCATATGGCAATGTCAAAGAATGTCTGAGAATGCACACGGGACCACTGCCACCTGTTCCGCTGCACCTGAGAAATGCCCCAACAAGGCTCATGAAGAACTTGGACTATGGTAAAGGCTATAAATATAACCCCAACTACAAGGAACCTGTAGAGCAGGACTATCTACCAGAAGAGTTGAAAGGAACAGACTTCTTCAAAGAACGAAAAACGTGACTGCCTCGCTCAGAATGGGTTTTGTTTTTACGACTCATATGTTTGTAGTGGGATGGAAATTCCCCTTACAGTTTCAGCCATCTCTTACTGTGGTTGAAAGTATTAAGCCACTGAGCCTTTCAGATACTTTCTTATCTTTTTGGTTTTACTGCTGTTATTCTGAAGATGTTTTGTAAAGAATTGCAGTTAGGAAGTGTAGAAATGCAAAAATAGGCTTTATCAGTATAGTGCTGGTACCCTCTGGTTCAAATAAAATGGAGAAAAAACGAGAGACTTGTATTTCTGGCTCTTCCTGTGAGACAAGGAGTATTATTGTGCTGCTTTTTAAAATCAGTATCTATTTCAGTTTTTGAGGATGTTTATTTAAAAAAAAAATAGCAAATTGTGCCCTCTCTGCTAAAATATGGTAAACGAAATATAATTACAGTGTAATTCTTGCTCTTGTGATGTTCCAGAGACTAATTTTTTACAACATCTATTAAACCAATAAAGTTGTTAAAAATAGTGTCTGTGCATTTATTTAGATGTTCTTATGACAGCAGTGTGGTTTTGGAAGTTTGAGGTTCCTTTAACTTTATCATCCCTACTTTCCAGAGTAAGTTTAAATCATTTTGGAGGTAGAATAGTCATGAAAATAGCTGAATTATGTTACTTCTTGCAGTTGTATCACTTAAAATTTTTATTGTGTGATGACATTTTGGGAAGTGCTTTTGGAAATGAGATTCCTGGTAATGAAACATGCTCATATATTTCCAGTTGTGCTTCAGGAATTCCAATAGGTTTGAATTGGAAAGTGGAGAGACACAAATTGACTTCTTGCTGTTTATAATAGAGTTTGGCTTCCTCTTCCTACTGAAAACATATCCACATCCAAGACTGCTGTTGACTGAACATTTCAGTAAGTGGAACATCATGGCAGTGTCCCTGATGTTGACAACATTCCTTCACTTAAGTGCTGATTATTTTTCTTGTCCTCAGTCCTTCTTAAGTGTGCAGTGGTCCCGTGTGCTGAAAGGCCAGCAACTGCTAAAACAGCATACAACTGTGCTAACTAGCAGTTGGGTAGCAGAAGAGGACTGTGTTTGGCTAGAATTACAGCAGATAATTAGCAAAGAAGATTTTCATGACTGAAATGCTGAGGAGCCACTGGTGCAACTGTCTCCACACTTGTCAAAGTGCCATGGAGTAATCTGGCCACTAGTGATGAGGATGTGTGTCTTGGCTGAAAATCACCACCTACGCAGTAGCGCAGCAGTTACAGCTGGATTTGCTTAGTAACTACTCAGGATTTGCTTGCTACATACCCCATATGCTTTTGTTACTGGGACTATACTGGTTATCTGATGGACTTCAGGGATTCTTGTCCTGATCTTTCTTCGTTTATGAAATGTGATGAAGTCAAAACTTAGTGCTTTATGTAGGGCTTCTGATCTTTTTGCTGTTCAACTATGAGTGCTATGGTCCTGCTAAAAGAAGAAGGTGGCTTTGCTGACTTCCCTGAGAGGTGTCAGAAGGTTAATAAATTGCCTCCAAAAGGACTACTTTTACCACAGATTTTTTTTTTTTTAATACTGCTGAATCAGTATTTTTTTTCTGATGTGTTGTGTTGGCTGAACAATGACTGGTGCTTCATTTCACATTTACCATATTGCATTTAACAGTTTTGAAAAACTTGTATTTGGCTACCTAATTAAATTTGTAAATAAATATTTCAGTTTTGGGCAAAGGAAGAAAACTGGTTTGCACTGAAGCCATACCAAGCTCTTTGCGCCTCCTTCAAGCTGTACGTGTGATAGAACCCAGCTACCTGCTGGTCAGCTACCTGGTATACACAAATAGCAGGCAGGTATTTCTTGACAGCAGATGTATTTGGTACTGTAGGGAGCTTAGATCAGAGGGGATGCCACAACTGTGCATCTGGAGTTCTTTCAAAGCAAATTCTGCAGATCAGGAGGTCTGTGGTCTGAGGATTCGGTTCCAAGTCAGGAAGCCAAATTTCACTTTCCCACAGCAGGAAATTCAGCTGATTACTCTTTATGTTTCAAGATAGATTGCTGGAACTTGGCCTTGATCAAAGGTTTTCAATATACAACCGGCAAAACCTTATGCTAACAGTGCCATGAAGAAACTTTCTGATTACCATATTCTGTTGATCAAAGGGTATTTGTATTGGAGATGAATTTTGCTGTGAGGCTCCCAGCTCGGTAGTCTTCATATTAAGTTCTTCTGCATGACAAAAATGTAGGACTTAAGCCACGGATTGTAGTATAACTGGAATGTTTCAGAAATTAAACTGATTGCACGACTGCCTACTGTTAGGGGATTGAGTCAAATTCTTTAAGTGTTTCTATGGGTTCTCCTTCCTCAAGTAAGTACATGTATTCTTCACAGCAGGATGGATTAGCAGGGTAGGAGCTACTTCTCTGAGTTTGTGTCTGCCCTTTCAAGGTATGTGGAAAGATGGGAAAAAAGTTGAAAACATGGATTATATTAATCTAGAATACTCTCAGCAGAATTATTTGTGCTATCAACCAATGTTCATTTTAATTCTTAAGATGGAGAGAGCAGATGTAAATATTTCTTTAAATGGCTCAATCAAATCAATGGATTGGTAAACTTAAAGATGTTTTCGTGTCTTACAGGTGTACAAGAGGTTGGTGTGCTTCCCTTTGACACAACTGGCAATTAGGAGTGTTGGGATAATGCAGTCTGAGGTATTTTTCCATTCTTATTTTCTTCTATTAGCAAAAAAAATAGGATATCCTCACCAGATTATCTTAACTTTGCTAGTACCTACTAATGCTCAAATCTAATTCACTATAAAGTTTTACTGAATGGAACCCCCAGACTATAGTTTCTTGTCTGTGGTTGACAGAAATCTTTACTCAAAGCCTTAATGTTCTATTTATAGCTCTTTTAGTTAAGACTTGGTCAAGCTTCCCTTGTTGCAACAAATTGTGTCCCAGATGTTAGATCAAAAATTGTACAGGAGTTTTACAGAATGTTAATCGTGTGTTTTGCCCCATATGCCTCTCAAGTACCCCGTTCTGGAGCAGCTTGGTGTATTTAAGGTGGACTTGCTGAAAATCCTCTGTGGTGGTCTACACTCAGCAAAGACTTGGTAGAGTTTAGCTGATAGAGTCTCTATCAGCCAAAAAAGTCTGTGGCTGTAGAGGCTACAGCCAGTCCAGCTGTGCAGAGATGATTATTTTTCTCTGTAGTATCTCTTCTGAGTTGCTTGCAGGCCACTGCAAAATTGCACAGAGAGACAGTCTCTCCTGTGTTCTTAGTGCTCCCGTGATGGTCCTGCCTCTGTCCTGCAGGCAAAGTGCAGAGGAATAAAATGGGCAGGGCCTGTGGACTCATGGAGAGAGGACCCCAGGCTGGAGCAGGTTTGCTGGCAGGACTTGTGACCCTGTGGAGGACCCACGCTGGAGCAGTCTGTTCCTGAAGGACAGAGACCCATGGAAGGCACCCAGACTGGAGCAATTCATGAAGAACTCCACCCCATGGGAAGGACTCATATTGGAGAAGTTCATGGAGGTCTGTCTCCCGTGGGAGGGACCCCACGCTGGAACAGAGGAAGAGTGTGAGGAGTCCTCCTCCTGAGGAGGAAGAAGCGGCAGAGACAGCATGTGATGAACTGACCGCAACCCCCATTCCCTGTCCCCCTGTGACTCTTCGCATGAAAGGAGGGACGAGCTTGATGAAAACCAAAGGAAGTACAGTGGTGATGGACCCAGAACTGGCCTCAGCACACAACAATCCAGCACCACACACCGTATCTTCTGCCCTGAAGGAATGCTATGACAGGTGGAGCCCAAAGTCATGGACTAAATGAACTCAGTGGACATTATAGAGGGATGGCCCATAGACTAAGGGAGTGATATCTGTGTGTATATATCAAAAGACAGGAAAGGTGGTGATGATTTATTGGGATGTATTGAAAAGTGTGGGATCTGGGTGTGACACATAGATGACATAGAATAAGGCATGGATATTGTCCTGGTTTCAGCTGGGATAGAGCTAATTTTCTTCTTAGTAGCTGGTATAGTGCTGTGTTTTGGATTTAGGATGAGAATAATGCTGGTAACATAGTTATGTTTTAATAAAGATTAACTGACTTTTGGAAAAAAAGCAGATGAGGACCTTCAGGGTAGTACTAGAATCATAAAATACGTGACACCAAAAATTGTGCTTGAAGGGGAAGAATTTCTCACACATTGTAAAACTTTTCCACAACCTTTCATGATACAGTGTATGATAGCCAAAAGGTGATTACTCACGGAGCTCTGAGATTAAACACAAAGTGACTGGCCAGGGTTATACATGTACTAATGCAAGAAGTAAGGCTTTCCATATCTGTGAGGGCCTCGTTATAACCATTTACATTCTGTGGCATGCATATGAGAAGTCACTTCCTAAAACAAGCTATATTGCTTAGTTATGACCCATTAGTGGGCTATCATTATTTTTTCAAGACCAGTTTCACTGAAGATTTACTTACTAACAAACACTGAAGACCATAACAAAAACGTGGGTTTATTTTGCTTTGCTGGGCTAATATTTGGAGGACATAAAGTATTGCTATTTGGGTCAGATATTAGAGGACATTCCTGGTGCATGCTTGTGGAGTATGCTAGGCAGGGGATTTAGCGATGAAGAATACCAGCAAAGTGTGAAGACAAGTTTAGAATTACTAGCGAGACATTTCAGACTCTTATTCTTGGTAATGTTAGCTTTTATATATTGCAAGAAATTGAAACTGCCAAGATAATTCAGCTGTAAAATGTGTCACAACTATTCTCTTTCGGGGTTGGACACACATTGCCAAAGGTTTTGGTCAACAGTTGCCCTGTCTTGTCTAAACAGTTGGCTATAAAACTGGCAGTAGGTTTGGTATCTCTCCACGGCATCTGATGAGGCTCAGAAGCTGATAATACTGATAGTTTTTGAAAGCTTTGAGCAAAGTGTCTTTCGAAAGATGAGCAAGTCTTTTGACATTCATTTATGTAAATTTGCGTGTTTTTCTTTTTAACCCATAATGCACTTCTTGTTTGGTTGAAACTTTCTTGTTGCTTGAATTAATGCAGTAATTAATTAGATTAGTATTTTTATCCTTTTATCCTGCTAGTCCTCTGAAAAGCATATGGAGAAATAAGGCCAGATGTGATCATGGTAGGGTCACCCTGAGAAGTTAATGGACTTTGTTTCTATACAAGTCCAAGTTAGGGAAAGTTTTCATAACCTGTAGATTTGATCCAGGGATCTTGTCTCGTGCTCACTTGGGAGCTTTTGAGCACTGTGTGGAGGAACATGTGGGCTGAGGTGGAAGTAGGGATAGAGGATTCCCCATTGCACAAATGAATCTACGCAGAGGAGTAACAGAGTGAGGAGGCAGCCCTGAAACACTGGTTCACAATAATCCAAGCAGCTGGGACTGCTGTGATCGGCACCAAGCATGAGGCTGAAGTCACAGAATTGGGATGGGAGCTTTGGGACAGGTCGCCACAAAGCAGCTCTTTCAGGACTGGAGCAGAACAGCACTGGTGAGTCTTCCCTCCCTGATACCCGTGCCTACCACTGAGACGAGCTCAGCCTTCAAGAAGGAAGCTGAGCAGGTGTAGCATGGGATGAGGCAGAGTCCTGGGTTTCCATAAACTGTATGTTGTGTATTTGATGTGGAAGAGGGGAAGAAGGTTTGATCAAGTTGCTCTTGTATTGGTCACAATTGCTTTTTCCATGTATATGGTGGTTCCCGTGGTTCTTTGTACTGTTTCCCTTTTTTCCCCACCAAAAGAAAATAAAAAAATAGTAAGTAGAACCTGCTGACCTTACTATGGAGACTTCATTAATAATCTCCCAGTGGCAAAAATAGTCTGGCTAGCAACCTACATCAATTTTATTCATCATGCAGATGAACTCCCCAGTGGACCCCAGTCCCTGGTCTCTCCCATCACCACAGGAGGATGGCTGGGGCTCTGCAGGTTTTTTGCCATGTTACAGGACAAGAGCCAAAGTGCTAAAGGGATTTCACCAAGTGCTTGTAGGGTGGCTAAGACACAGGACAAATGAGCTTGCAAGTGTCCTAGACCAGGGAATATTGTCAACAGTCAGGCCAACAGCTCACCTGTTAAATGAGGTGGATGCACGCTGGTATTTTCCCTTGTGACTGCGCTTACTGCGTACACAGGGTAGGATGCCTCATACCTTCTTTTCCTACTCCTCCCTTTCCTTGGAAACAATCAGTTGTCTCCTCCCATCCCCCAGTTTCAGAGCAGGGTTAGTCAGGGTATCTCTTCCAGTGCTGGAGTAAATCTAAGCAGCATGTGCTTGCTTTCAGAGGGCAGCACAGCTTGGCAAAATGTTCAGAGCTCCTTCACTCCTCAACCCCCTGTGGGTTTTTCTGGCAGTCCTGCGTGAAAAGAGATTGTGTCTTTCAGGACAGCTCCATCAGACAGTGCAGTCTAATGGGATACTAAAATGCTGGCAACAAGAAGTTAAAGTTTCAAAGCCATTGTGCCTCGTGGCCTCTTTCCAAGCAAAGTATTATTTACCTTTTCCCTTCCTCCCTATGGTAATTAGCAAGATGCTACACTGGAAACAGAGTGGCTGCTCCTCGCTCTCTCCCTCCTACTGATGTGCATCTCTCTTATATTCCCTCTTGAAAGAGAGTCATCATCTCCACTGTTTGAAGAACACCATGCCCCATTAAAAAGTCCACCGGGACCAGATGCACTCACAAATGGACATTTCACCCTGTGCCATTTCCTGTCTCTCTGAAAGACACCCAAAACAAAAATGTCCATTTCATCTCAGGATGATGTGTAAAGCCTCCATGTAGAATTGGCAATGCTGCTTTCAACAAGCAGAAGCCAATCTGCTAGTGAAATTGCTTCAAAAGCACAAGATGAAAGAATGAAATTAAAAATGAGTGAAGTATATTTCTTTGTTTTCTGTCTATTGTGTCCCTTGGGCTTACCTTTTGAAGCTCATTTAAGGGCAAGAATGGTCTCTTCTTAAGAACTGCATGCTGATATACTGGTGTGTTTATTTATCTTCAGAGTGTAGAGCTTTAAGGAAATACAAAATATTGCAGTGTCACCAAAAAATTGGGGATGAGATTTGGATGCCATCAGGTGACAGTTGCTTCCACTGTAAGGAGCACCCTCAAAATCTGTAATACGACAATCTCTTTTTCTCTTATGTAAGTTGTTCCACTAAGAAGTAACGCAGACCATGAGAAAGGCCATGATGTAGCCCATGTTGGGGAATTCAATACCTGTGAGAAACAACTTAGAATCACAGAATAGTTTGGGTTGGAAGGGACCTTTCAAGGTCATCTAGTCCAACTGCCCTGCAATGAACAGGGACATCTTCAACTACATCAGGTTGCTCAGAGCCCCGTCCAACCTGACCTGGAATGTTCCCAGGGATGGGGCATCTACCACCTCTCCTGGCAACCTGGGCCAGTGTTTCACCACCTCATTGTACTTCTATAAGTTGTTTCTCCTGATAGTAATGTACCAATGTCAAAAATATGGATAGCAAGACCAGAAACATCAATCAAATAATGCCTCCAATGAATTACATTGCAGTTTTTTAGAAAATTATCTAATTGTTTCCATTATTTAGCTAGTTTGACTCTTGGAGATAGATAAAAAACTGGATGATAAAGAGTATCAACTGGTAAGGAGTTGTCCAGGCTTTTATACTAAACATTTATGTAACATCATGACTTCTATTTTAGTTTTATCGTACTGTGTTCCATGCACAAAGAGTTTAAATCCTCACTTAAGCTCTGGGCTGCATTTTTTTCCCTTTTCTGTGAGTGTTTTCTCTTGTGTTGAAAGAAAAGTTGTTGGTCAAAATGACTGTCTATCATTTTCCATTATATGACTTAAATACAAAAGTGATTATACAAGCTGGTTGTTTAAACATCTATTTAACCTGAAGATACAACATTTTCTGGCTGATGTGATGAAAATTCATCATCTGAATTGCCAGCAGCCACTGTGGATGTTCAACATGTTTCCAGGCAGGCTGCGCTTTCTAGGGTTTTGTCTGTGGTTTTTGTCTTTTATTGTTATTAAGTAGTCAGGGATTGCATAGGCCCCTTAATGAATATGGATGAGAATATGTATTTAGTTGGTACCGTAAGATGATACGACAGAGGTGGATAGGTTCACAACAGTAAAAAAAAAAAGCCAGTTTCTGATTTCAATTGCATCTTTTTATCTCAGTAGGTTCAAGTGAATTGCACCGGTCTTGTTCCTGTCTAATAAAATCATATTAAAAAATCAAGACAAATATCTGTCTCCAAGACATCTGGGGACTTGGTCAGGTTTATGTACCTACCTGGATTTTGGTCATATATAAATACATAAAAACATTTAACAGTGAAAGTATTACTAAACGTGCTCTGAGTTAACTCATCTATGTAAATTTATCTCTAGGATAAGATGACTGAAAATCCAGAGATAACTGTCTTTCTTACTTACCCACACTATAGTATTTACTTTCTAGGAAGAGCAACTTAACCTGCATGAATCAGATAGAAAGCAGCCAAATGGTGGTGATGGGTGGTGGTTTTTTTTTTTTAAGTTACTGAAATCAAATGGCTATTGTGAAGCATCTATGTAAGCAGTTAGTACAAAGTCTGGCTTACTCATCACATCACAGTGAGCAAGTACTGCTCCGAGTTTTGGATTGTTATAACGCCTGGTCTGCTTAGGAGTGGCCAAAATGGAGGGTGATCTCCATCTGCTTAGTCCTCTCTTCCACTGGAAGAAACTCACATGTTGTCTTCTCAAACCAGCAGCCTGTTGGAAGTTGGTTGTGAACAGGGAAGTTGATGCTCAAGTACTTATCGGTCCCCTCCTAGGAAATGCAACTGCAGTCAGTCTGACTCTTTAATCTTGTAGTGTGCTAGGTTGACATGAACAAAAGATTTCATGTATGGAAAGTGTTTTGTATATTGTCTGTGTGGCTTTATGATTGCTACTTAGCTAGGGCTAAGGCTAGGCTCCTGATTTTATACAGAGACATCTGATGTGACAGTCTCTCATCTTGTTTGTTGTATCTTTAACTCATTAGTTTCTTCCTTGGTGTTCAGCTAGAGCATCTCATACTAAAACATTACCAAGCTTTGAACGCAGTGAGACCTGTGTTCACTCAGTAGTTCTAAAAATAGTCGTTTACATGAGGCAGCTGAAGCAGCATTTTATTTTTTATGTGAATATAGTTGACATTCCTCTCTTCCCTGTTGGAGTCAGCCCTTGTCAGTCACTTGTTCTAACAGAAGCACAGAAAAAAAGTACGAAGGAAGAACACACCCCATGGTCTTAATTGTGGGACATGAATTATGGGAGGGGAATATTTGCCAGGTTTGCTGGGTTTCTTTAAGTGGTTGAATGTGACACAAATAATGCTGACTTTATTGAGATTCTTTATTACTGAGATTTTATTTTATATATCATCTGTAGAAAAACCAAATGTGCCTCAATATAATAGTTCAGCTTCTGAATACTGAGACCAGAGTAATAAAGAAATACATGAATCTCCTCATAAAGCTATGCTGATTTGTACTGTTATGCAAGGTTTTATCTTTCTTCTGATGTCCTGGTAGTTACAGCCCTAAAAGCCTTCAGATGTCATGTATCTGGCATGCCTTGACTGAGTTTAAGCATATAAAGATAAGGATGTAATTACAACAGAGGTTTTGAGCCTTACTTAGTCAAAACCCATCTATAGCAGCAGCTTTATTTGTTAAAAGGCTGAAGACAAAGGCACAGAAACCCAGAAGTAACGCAGCGTCAAACCATTTCAAATTTTTGCGTGGGTTAAATGTCACTTGCAAAGCATTGGTTTTTCAAAGCATTCAGCATAGAAGGTGTTACCTTCACATCCGCACTCTGCAATACACACTCTCCTTTACAGATTTACCAGAGCCTTTGCAACCGAGGCTGAAACATGTTTACTAATGTGCAGACCCAGTGCTTGTGCCATTTCACATGAACTCTCCCCGTTCCTTGGCGGTGCGAGCAGCTGGGGCCGTTACGCTTACAGCGGGAGCTGGTGCTTCACACAATCATCTCTTCTACTGAGTAACTTGTTTTTCAGTATTTTCACCTGCTCTGAACAGGCCAACGACTTCATACAGCTGCACAAGTGGTTTTCTTTGGAGCTAGCCTTCAGGTAGACAGTTATTTTTGTACTCCGAAATACTAAATTGTATGCAGAAATTTCCATTTTGAACACAAGTTTAAGAAAAAAGGCTTTTATTTGTTGCTTTGTTACATTGTTGCAAAATTAATATACAGTTTACAATTACAGAAATTATCGTGCCCCACTTAGAACAGGAAAACGTTTCAGTACCCAAAATATACATGATACAAGCAAATAACCTCCAGAAATAAACACAGAACACTAATAGTACATAATTACAGTGGCTCCTAGGCATAAAGCTGTTGTACAGTATGAAACATTTGTGTATTAAGACGTAGTAGAAGTCAGCTCAGAATATCGAATCCTTGTACACAAAGAGACACATCAGATATTTATTGCAGATTGTACAGTCATCCGCTGGGAAGCTGAAGTGCTTTTTAAGGATCACGTAGGTTCTGGCCAGAATCTGATGTCACATTGAAAGCTTCTGAACTTGCAGAAAGGCACCCATTAGCTTCAAGCACCTAAAACTTCTAAACCCTGACACATTTTCACATTTTCAATAACTAAGATGGCACCAGACTACAGATTTTAAAAATCCTCTTTAAACACATCACCTAAAGTTCTTGGTCATTTCTTCTCCTCCTCCTTATTCAAAAGCTGAATTGCAAGTTTTCTGGCTAATGACTGGAAGGGGTTACTTTTGTTTCAATAGCTTAATCGTTTCTCTATTAATAGATGTCTCTAAACAAATGTTATCTGACCTTCTATTTCACAACAGAACTGGGTAAACTCAGCTGTTCAGGAAGATGCCTTTTGGTGCTTAGAAGTATTTTATTAAGATATCTTTGAAAAGCAAGACTTCAGGGGAGGAATAGCTTTGCCAAGAACATCCTAGTATAGATGCATAGAGAATGACAGTTTTATTATAAGTTATCACAACACGGGGCTGTCAACACAGAGAAACCCATGCAAGGATGCATACCAGGTTTCTTCCAAGAGTATTTCTAGTCCAATTTCAAAAGATTTCTTCTGCCTACAGTTAAGATTTTCCTACTTATGAAAGACGATGTCAATCTCAAGAAAGAAAAAGAAATTACTACTCAGTTTCTCTGGGATTGTTTTAATGGGAAAAGCAGAATCTCAGTCAAAGTTACTAGGAACTCAAGACAGGAGCATTAACTTTCTACATCAAAATCCAACTCATTCGGGAGCAAAGCTTTCATTGACTACAGCAAAAACTGGTCTGCAAATGCTAAGTTCTCTTTTATGGAGAAGCGTATCTGCCGAAGAAAAGTATGCTTTGCGTTGGGTTGTGGCGAATAAAGAAAAGGAAAGGATGGTCAGCATTGAAATCCTCTTCCATAACCAGGCAGAGCATAGCAATGCCAGCAGTGGCAGCTGCAGCTTCCGTGCCTTCCTCATTCACTTCTACAAAAGCCTTGTGGACAATTTTAGAGAGAAAGAGGTCACGTGCCCCTGACATTCCTGACAAGTCAGCCTTGCCACTGTCAAATACATCCAACAAGCCCATAGCGGCTAAATCTGATTTAAGGTCATAGCTTTCTTCTAGCTTAAACTTTGGCAAATGCACATGAACATCAGTGGAATATAGATGCTGTGGACTTGTCCATTCCTGGAGCTTCGCTAAGGTAAGCTGCTTTTCCAGCTAGAATTAAAAAGACAGAGATCATTACATATCACCGGTGTAGAAATATTTCATTTTCAGTAACATTTACAAGGCTTTATAGGGCACTATATGACTATAAAGCAACTCTACAAAAATGACCATACCCATATCTTTGATAGCTCCATATAGATCAAACAAATGGTATTCAAATCAAGTGGAGTCAGTGCAGTTTTTACTTTACTTTACAAAGTAATGCAGACATTTGCTTCTTGCTGCGATGTAAAGAAGAGAAAAACATGCACTGATAGGAACTAAACTCAGTCTTTCTTAAAGTTTATTCTAACTAAATGGAATTACATCATTAAAAACAAGTAACAAAAATAATCATCAGAGAGCTCAAAGAAGCTGATGTGTTCTTTGGTCATTTAATGGAAAACAGTCTCACTACTTTTAGGCTAAGAAAAGAAAGACTTTCAAAGGTAATCAAAGAACAGTTCTGTCATTTAAAAAAATAAGCAAGGCAAGGTAACTCTCATAGCTAAATTTGTTTTCACATGGTTCAGTTCAGCAAGCCAAAGGACACATGAACACAAGCTACAAAACCAGAACTCAACTTCCCTTCCTGATGAAGCACATGCATCTATTCTTTACTGCAGTGCTAGTAGAGCATTGTCTAAAAATATGCTTCATAGATATAGGGCTCTGAGAACATGGGTTCATTAAGGCTTTAATTCTGAATGGCTGAACTCATCCATTAAATAACTGCATTAGCTTAGATGGGTCACCTTCTGCAGTCCGGTGGAGTCATCTTCAATGTCATCAGGTAACAGGATGATCATACTAAGTTCTCCTCCATCATAAGGCAGCTCTAAAACACGGATCTTCACTTCAGGGATATACCCAAAACGAAATTTGTTTTTCTGATACATCATTCTCACTGTCTTTCTTTCATTCTGGATGGATAAAAGGTAACAGAAGTAACAGTTAAGAAAACAGTAATTTAAAGAACTCACAGGAAACAAGCAAGTTAAAAATTGCATTCTTGCCAAAACTCTTCATTATATCAGGTGATTATAAAATTGTCTTCGTCAGACTCCTGACTGCCTGTTTAATAACAGTTTCTTCTGAAGACATAATGAGTTTGTATTATATTTGGTTCTCCTTTGGCTTCAATAGCACATTCCTCGCAGAAACTGAAACAATTTCTTTCAGTTGCTGCACCTTTATATTGTCCTAGCCCCAAAAATGACAATGTTGAAAGTCAACAAAGATCAACTCTGTTCAGCATAAATCAGATGACTGTATACAGTATCTTGTATAGCTGTAAACATAAGCAGACTATAGAACAAGAAAATGGGGCTTACCCAAACTGTGCAATCATTTTAATACAGTTTATCTAGCATCATAAACAGGCACAGTTCTTAGTAGCTGAAACTGCTAGCAGACAGAAACTCTGCTAGGCACAGGCAGGGTCCTAATCTATACATGAGAATCATCTCTGATATTATTCCAGTAAGAGAGAGAACAAATAGCTTGCTGAATACAGAAAAATATTAAAATCAATAAAAAACCCTTTGGGTGAACTGAAAACATTCATGCAAGGCTTTCTGTTTATTTTTTTTATTATTTTATCTGTAAGCAAAGCTTCACTTTAGCACCTATATTATTTGACCTTTTCATTAGATACATACTACCAAGATGTATCTGTATTACCTTATTTAACCGAAATGGCATGTCAGTAGTGTTGGCTTCTTTAAACTTTTCTGACCAGTTCCCTTTGAAATAAATAGCGTTCACCAGTACGAGCCTGGTCATGTTATCAACTGAGCCTTCAGACAGCAGATTAGGGATTTTACCTTCAGAAGGGGCAGAAAAAAGTAGTCACAAAAAAATCTTGTAATAAATTGATGGCATATAAAACACACAGGAAGAAACGGATGACAAAGAAATACTACAAAAATCAAACTACTCAATTCCGTAATAAAGTGTGTTTCGGTACCTGTCTCTTTACTTCACCATACTTTTTCATAGCACATAGTACTATAACTTTTGATATACAGTAATTTGACAAAAATGTAGTATTTGTTGCTTAAACTGTCATGTATGACTCATTATACAAGAACTATAAACCACCCATAGTTAGGATTACTGGATTTAGAAATATGTTTACAATATGAACTAAGACTGTCTAAAACAAATCCTCCAACTCACGAGTATAAATCTCTGTTTAGGCATCTCTCCCGCACTGATCACCCTGAACACAAAAAAAATGGAAGTCTCAGGACTTATGGAACTGTTTAAATGTCTTGCTTAGGTGTTTTCTGGTTCTCTCAGCGCATCACATGAATATCCCAGGGCAAAATTAAACTGGTGTAAAGGCAGCAGAAAATAAAGCCTATTCCCGCTCCCGAAGTATGAAGCACTACCAGTTACTTCATCAACCAAAGCAGTTTACCTTCAGTTTTCTCCTCTACCCACTGGTTAATTTCTTTCCTGGCTTGATCACAAGCCTGAAGAAAATCAACTGTAGCCAAATCAGCTCCATATAATTTCTGAGTATTCGTCAGGAAGTCCTAGATTTTGGGATGATAAGAACAGCTTTCATTGCCTGCAGATAAGCAAACGTGTCTTTGTGATGTAGATAAGGTGCATGTCAAACAGATTATCACCTGCTCTGAGGCGGGCCTCTAACACCGCACTCCCCGAGGGGTTTCTGGAGTTGGGGTTTTTTTTCCCTCCTCTCAGAAGTAAGCCTCATAGTACATCTGTCACGTATACAGCTGATGGGGTGCTTACTGCAGGTGTTGCAATATTTACCTGTCATTCTCCTCAAGCACAGCTAGGATAAAACAAAACTCTCTGAAAGAGCTGAAGAGGGATAAAAACAGCAGCCTAGGTACACACAAAGGTACACACACTTCACACACTGGTGAAGAGGCACATTGTTTAGATATATTGGGCATCCCCTCCCAAATAAATACAGTGTTTTCAAAAATATTTAAGTAATGTGGTGCTAGACCAATGAAAATCCTAAAAACCTGATTGCAACAGACACAAAGCTGGTTGCATCCTACGAAACTGATTGCAACAAACAGAGCTCGTTGCATCCTAAAAAGCTGATTGCAACAGAGTGGGATGTTATGAGACACGAAGAACCTAGACAAGGGATTTTTCTCTGGAGCCCAGGAGCAGCAGAACCAAACAAACAATGAAAAGGATTTGCTGCGTAACATCCTTTAGGTGGGATGCACAGACGCCTGCCGATTTGGAAATGCCCAGTAACGTTTACAAAATATGCCTATAAGTATTTCTGTTTCATAAATACTAAAACAGCTGCGTTTTCCCACCAGGTTCCACCACACCACCATGATCTGCACCAGCATACCGGCAAAAAGCTGTAGGACTTCTCTCCAAAAAGCCGACTGGAAAGCCGTAAGAGATAGGGCGCGTTGCTTCGGTTTATATCCGTAGTCAGAGTCTGAAATCTTGAATGAATATCTCCAACTTTGTCAAAATGAAGCGTCTGCAAAAACAGAAGAGAACTAACTGCTGCTAATACTGTCTTAAAAGAATACTGTATATATCTATAGCGTGGGTCTGATGCAGCAGGTAGGTAGGTTGAAGAGAAAAGAAGAGGCTGCAAGCTGCTTAGAGGCTTCTGTAAACCTCAAAGAATGAATGAAACTGTTTCTTGGTGCTACGCTACCTCTGTCAGCTCCTGGTTTATACATGCTCACAGCTGAAGCTGTTGATCATAACCCCGAGCCCTGTCTGTGGGATGTCTGCAAGCCTCTCCTCCATGGACCGCTGGCCACAAGGACTCATTCCCAGGTGGGGAATTGAAAAGAGAGACGATGCCACAGGGACACTTTAGCTTTCTTGCTTCCCCCTTTGGCCCATGGGAACTTGGGGTTTTGCTTTTCAGAACATACAATCAAAACTAGTACAGGTGAGGTCTTAAGCAAACTTAGGACAATTATCTTTTATGATTTTATGAAAACATAACTGCTTATACATATATATAAAAAAAAATCCAAACTATATCATCTTAATCAAATGCATTGCTGCAGCTTCTCTCTACCAGCACCTTTTTTCCCAGAGGCAAGCTGGCTCGCCAAGGCTTACAGATACGACAGCAGGAGCTGCCAGACCTCATTGACAGGGAAGACTAGACCAAAGCAGGGCCATTCGCATTCAAACTTAAATCATGTATTTCTCAGTAAGGAAGACTGCTGTGAAAGAGCCACTGGATTCAAAGGAAAGCCCTCATTTTATCTGACTGGGCTTTTGGTCAGGCCTTGCTGCCCATGTTGATGCAAGCTGTTGTACATATGAATAGCTGAGCAAAAACATCACGGAGGCAACTAACAATAGGATTATAATCACAGAAACTAATTTCTACATGCCTGCAAACAGCCCTTGACAGTTCTCAATCACTGCCTCCAAAATTAGCTATGTTTTCATAAGTAAAGCACTATGGTATGGGAACATGCATTATTGAACGTGATTGTGCTGAAACACATTTATTTCTCCAAGTTCCTTTAGCGTGATTACTCCTATCCGTAGGTTTATTCTAGGTGGGGCTGTCAGTTTGATTACATGGCATTTATGTTCAAAGTCTGTTTGCACAGGTAGTGAGAAAATGACTATATTGTCTTATTCAGTAAGCACTGCACCACTCAACAGTATAAAACAGTTCCTCCTAAAGTCCAGAATACAAAGGTGAAATTATTCATAGGCAAGTACATGACGATGACTGCAATGAGAAGTCTCACACGCCCTTTTGCACTAGCAGGCGTTAGCCTAACAAAGGGGAAAAGTAATAGTGACCAACTCCCTTTCGTGCAGGAGGCCTCAGGGGAAATGGGCACACTCCTACATACACCATTTTTGCAATTTATAATGAGTTTTTTTAAACTATCCTACCTAACCTAAGCCTATGGTAAGAATAAGCATGCGGGTTCAGCTAATTTGAGGTATCCAAGTGCTGTTATTAAGATACTGATACTTAGGTAGTATCATCATGTATTATCATAGTTGTTACATTTTAAATATAAACCTATTTATTATTATTATTATGTTTCTTACAAAATAACACAGTATTATTAGTAATAAGCGTATCATTTGCAACCTTGTATTACAAAGCAATAGTTCTTTGTCTGTCTGAACAAAAACTAATAAGGCCTTCCTGCTGCAAACTCCAGTCAATTTAAATAGAGAATGATTAATTAATGAAATTAGTTTCCTACTTCAAAAATTAACTGAAATTAAGTGAGAAACAAGGGCCAAAGCAATTATGGAAAGAGGGCTCTGGAGCAGGGCAGGCAGAAGATAACTGTAGAAAGAAGCCTGAGGAAGACTCAGTGAGCATGACAGAAATCTTGTCCTGAGCGCATAAAAAATAATACCCTCCTTTCATTTTCCCTCTTCTAAAACACAACAGTTTTTAATGTAAATAAAATATAAAGCAAGAGATTTTTTATTTGGTTTTTTTACTAACCTCCAGCACTTGGGTCTCTGTATTACCTTTGGCCCCTAAAAGGACCATGGCCAGAGCAGCAGAGACACTGACGGGAGAGAAGAAAACATTTCCTCTTGGATTGGTCTCATTAAACCTTCTGAGCAAATCAAGTGCAAATCTGCTGTTGGCATTACGCAGGTTCTCCATGGTTATAGCTGAAAAATAAGAGAGTCAGTTAAGAATTCTGGGAAACACTCTTCAAAAACCTAACCCAACCTTGTGTGACTCACAGAGTAAAGACTGGGTTAATCTGGTTGCAGCTGGGTACAGAAAAAGCAATTTCATTGTCAGTGCATCTTCTTCTTCAAAAAACATCAGTCACATTGAAAAAGTGTATTTTTTCCCACATAAATTGTAGATCCCAATCTTCCCTATCACACTAACTCTAAAGATGTTATTTTAAAAAAAAAAATTCCTTGCCTTCTACCTTGAATTGGGAAGTTATGTGTGCTGGCAGGATTGCAAGTCAAAGTCTTCTAGTCTCAGAGACCCAGCACACCCTAGAGAGCTCACTCACGCAGCTTCCCCCCCACCCAGGTCCCCTCCCCGAATCCTGCGCGGAAAGCAACCGCTCCGGGAGATTTAGACACCCTTCAGGCAGCAAGCTGCCTGTCTTCACGGCACAAACCGTGCCACAAAAGGCGTCAATCCTGCCAAAAGCTTAAGCACACGCTTACTTCCAGCGGTGTAAACCAGCACTATTTTCACCCGCCTGCTCTGCCGAGAACAAAGCGAGCAGCTGCGCGCTGCACCCCGCTACCAAGGCACCCGAGCCCCAGCGGGGCCCCAAACGCGCGGGCAGAGAGCCCGGGGCGCACGGTGAGCTGAAGGCGACCTACCGGCTAGCGACGCCATGAAGCGAAGAGCAAAACGGACAAAGCTTCAGGGCTGACACCGCGCAGCCGGAGCGGCGATTCCCTTCGGTGAGATGCTCCCGAGGCCCTCGGAGCGGGGTGGGGCGAAAGGTGCGAGGGCTGGGTCAGGTGCAAAAACCTAGGCAAAGGCTAGTGGCAGTGCAGCTCGGTGCTGTAAAGCCCTCCTGCCCCCCCAGCGCAGACTCCTGCTTCTCTTTGCAGCGGGACTTTCGGATTTGGCCGTTTCTATCTCGTTTCCTCAAGGAGTTTGGCTTGAGACGCAGGCATCGGTGCATCTGCCGCCAGCAACCCGGCCAGCGGCACAGTAACACCGTTACAACTACTGTCCAGACCCAACTACATGGAGGAGTTCGCACCAGAATTTGGGTATTTCCAGCAGAGTCTTTCTACAGGAATTGCGAAATAATACTATCTGCTTCCACCGCCAGAAGGATAAACGCCCTGCATCGTTGCAATGCTCTTTTATCTAGCTCTATGCTAAAAAAAACCCCTACCAAAAAAAAACCCAGACACAAACCC